>NC_057801.1:414811666-414817947 GCF_018294505.1 Triticum aestivum
AACAGTGAGCGGTGGGGGTGGATGAACAGGACCCCGTGGTATTGCCTCTAGATGAACAGGACCCCGATCAATCAAGCCGGTTGGGGCTGGATGAACATGACACCGTGGAGGGCTGGATGAATAGGACGACCCCGTGGAGGGCTGGATGAACAGTAGATAGTGGAGGGGTGAATGAACAGTAGCCCGTGGAGGGGTGGTTGAACAGGAGCCCGTGGAGAGGGCTGGTTGAACAGTAGCCGGTGGAGTAGCGAGCGGTGGAGGTTGGATGAACAAGAGCCTGTGGATGAACCGTCGTAGGTGGAGGCTGGAGGATGTCGATGGTGGATGAACAGTAGCCCATGGAGGCTAGAGGAGGCCGATGTTGGAGATGAACAGTATCCCGTGGAGTCCCGTTTTGCGGTATGCCCCCCCCCTATGAACAGGACCCCCGTTTCGACCGTAGCGCTCCAACACAAGTCCATTTCCTCCGTTTTGCGGTACGCCACACCCCTCCCGATCAACAGGACCCCGTTTTGACCGTAAGAGGTCCAACACAAGTCTGTTTCCTCCATTTTGCTGTACGCGAGACCCCTCCTGATGAACAGGATCCTATTTCAAATGTGGTCGGTCGAACACAAGGTCGTTTCCTCCATTCTACGGTACGCCAGGCCTCATTTCCATCGCATGTTCCGTCCAAGCCCTCCCGATGAACACGTCGACACATTCCGTTCTGACCCAGCCGGTTGGCTCCTCATGAACATGACGACAATGCTATTTCTCCGTTTCGACCCAACCATGTACACGAGCCCTGGCCGTACGTATGCGCGAGTAGACGTTCAAGACCCCGCCCGTATGTATGTACGTGGCCGTATTTACTTTCTTCCACCCTGGCTGGTGTACGTACGTGTATATGCTATGTGTGCGCCTCTACTACGACACGTGCGCGCCTCTACTATGACACGTGCACGCCTCTACATCGACCAGTATGTACATACACGTTCGCGACCAGAATGACAACACTACGTACGCTTCGACCAGGTGGGTCCCGACTGTCAGGCACTTCCTTGCGTGCGAAGATGTAGCTGGTGCGTCCCAACAGTCAGGGGGGTGAATCGTTTTTTTTCAGATACACTTCCTTGCGTGCAAAGATGTAGCTGGTGGGTCCCAGTAGTCAGGGGGAAACGTTTTTTTCTTGAAATACGGTGGCCCGTCCGATGGGTCCCTGCTATGAGGTGGAGGAATAATTATCTTGCGCGTACTAAGGAGGCACTTCCTTGCGGCCGCCGTGGACCCAGCTATCAGCCTCTCCATGTACAGTACTCTTCCGATGGAAGTCGTTCCCTTGACAACGTTGACCACGCCGCACTGAGAGCACCAGGGCGGTGGACGACGGCGAGGCCTAGGAAGGAGACGATGCGGAGCCGGGGAAGATGTGGCAATGAAAGCCCGCGCGGAGAGGAGTATGAGGGTTCACTGGTTCGACTGTGGTGTGAGGCTGCCGTTGCCGCAGGGCCTGGCCAGCGGTGGGAATAGTAGGGGGCAGTGAGGCCTCCGCGGCAGCACAGTCGGCCACGGGAGGCAGGAGCATGCGGCACGACCGACGCTGCTTTGGGCGGCTGGAGCAAGAAGACCAGAGGTTGAAGAAGCACTACGGCCGTTGGATGGACATCATACAATCACTGGAGTTAGAATCATTCATATTGACTAAGTTGGCAAAGCCCTCCTTCCCCATCAACTTAGTAGGCCCACAAGTCAGCCTCCCACCAAGGAGGGTCACAGCTAGCAGGGGGAGTATTCATTTTTTGGTGCGTAATAAGGAGGCACTTCCGGTGTGTCCGAGCTGACAGAGGGGGGAACTTTTTTTTGCGAAATATGGTGGCCCATCTAGTGGGTCCCAGCAGTCATGGGGGAAACATTTTTTTCATGAAATATGGTGGCCCATCCGGTGGGTCCCTGCAGTCAGGTGGAGGAATAATTGTTTTGCTCGTAATAAGGAGGCACTTCCTTGCGGCTGTTGTGGACCCAGCTGTCAGCCTCTCCACGTACAGTACTCTTTCGATGGAAGTCGGTCATTGACCACATTGACCACGCCACACCGAGAGCACCGCGGCGGTGGATGACAGCGAGGCCTTGGAAGGGGACGACACGGAGTTGGGGAAGACGCGACAATGGATGTCCACGCGGAGAGGAGTTCGAGGGTTCACTGGTTCGGCTGCTGTGTGAGGTTGCCGTTGCCACAAAATAACAGGGGGTGTGGGTGAGTGGAGGGATGGCCTGGCCAGCGGTGGGAGTAGTATGGGGGCGGTGAGGCCTCCGCGACAGCACAACCGGCCACGGGAGGCAGGAGCAAGCGGCACGACCGGCGCTGCTTTGGGCGGCTCGAGCAAGAAGACCAGAGGTTGAAGAAGCACTGTGGCCGTTGGATGGACATCGTATGGTCACTGAAGCTACAATCGTTTATATTGACTAAGTTGACAAAGCCCTTGGTACTCGCCAACTTAGTAGGCCCACAGGTCAGCCTCCAAAACGGTGCGCCTCAGATCTCAGGGGGGGATCATTTTTTGGTTGGCCGGAGCTAGAATATCCGTGATTGAAGAAGAAGCACGACATGCGTTGGATAGACATCCAACGGCCACTGCTGCATACGCGTCAACTTATTTTTTTAGGGGACGCGTCAACTTAGTAGGCCCACAAGTGTGTGGCAGAGAACTTATAGCCCATTTGCAATTTGTAAGAATGTACAGCCCATTTTTGTATTCTAATGGAATTTACTACAGCCCTTTTATAGTTTGTTAAAAGTGCAACCCATTTTCTAGCTAGGACAACGATTAATAATTTCAACCAACCATTCAAGATAGAATTCAATAAAATTTCCCACATTTTGATGGGATCCGAAATAATGTTATCCCGAAATTTCTAGCCAGATTAAATATAAATTTGTATTACGTAAAAATCCAACGAAACATTGCCCGTGCAACAATTAAAAATTAAGATTTTCAAAATCCATAAATAATATTTTACAAACTAATTTCATGTTTGGTGCATTTTTTATAGTTACTGCCCAGTATTTATAATTACATCCCATTTATTATTTTTTAAAGCCCATTTCCCTGTTAAGACTAATGCATCCCTCCTCGGAAAGATTTGCAGCCCGGCGGGGTGGAGTATAACAAGTTGACCTTGCCTGGGTATTCCTCAAAGAAACGTATAGCTGCGCTAGCCATTTTCATCTTGAAAAAATTAATATCTGTGCTGGATACCTGGCCTGGTGTCACGCCCAATATGAGATACTATCCTAAAGAGACTCGAAGGTCCCACCAAGAATAGAACCGCATACTGAAACGCTTTTGCAAGGTGGATATCATTACATCAACATTACATAATAGATGGGGATACATACAAGAGGCATACAATGCCACATGAATACAACAATACATCATACATAAGACCAACATCCGACTACAGATGAAACACAAACAGAAGCTCAAACGACATCCACCCTGCTAGCCCAGGCTGCCGACCTGGAACCTATCCCCTGATCGAAGAAGAAGCAGAAGAAGAACTCCAAAACAAGCAAACATCGCTCCCGCGTCATGATCATCGCATAACCTGTACCTGCAACTGTGGTTGTAGTAATCTGTGAGCCACTAGGACTCAGCAATCCCATTACCATGGGTATCAAGACTAGCAAAGCTTAATGGGAAAGGAAGGGGTAAAGTGGTGAGGTTGCAGCAGCGGCTAAGCAAGATATGGTGGCTAACATACGCAAATAAGAGCGAGAAGAGAAGCAAAGGAACGGTCGTCAACTAGAAATGATCAAGAGGTGATCCTGAACTCCTACTTAAGTCAATCATAACACAGAAACTGTGTTCACTTCCCGGACTCCGCCAAGAAGAGACCATCACGGCGACACACGCAGTTGATGCGTTTTAATTCAGATCTGGTGTCAAGTTATCTACAACCAGACAATAACAAATTCCCATCTGCCACATAACCGCGGGCACGGCTTTCGAAAGATAATACCCTGCAGGGGTGTCTCAACTTAGCCCATGATAAGCTCTCGCGATCAATGAAGGATATACCTTCTCCCAGGAAGACCCGATCAGTCTCGGAATCCCGGTTTACAAGACATTTCGACAATGGTAAAACAAGACGAGCAAGACCGCCCCTGTGCCGACAAATCCCGATAGGAGCTGCACATATCTCGTTCTCAGGGCACACCAGATGAGCCAGACGTCGGGTTGGCATAGACCCTGGTTGCCTAGGGGCGCCGGACATCGCTCGGTTTGGACCAACACTTAGACAAGCATTGGCCCGGGGGGGCTAAAATAAAGATGACCCTCGAGAGAGTGACTCCCAAGGGAAAAGTAGGTGGTGGTGAAGCAAATGGTAAAACCAAGTTTGGCCCTTGCTGGAGGAGTTTTATTCAAAGCGAACTGTCAAGGGGGTCCCATAAATCACCCAACCGCGTAAGGAACGCAAAATCCGGGAATGTAATACTGGTATGACGGAAACTAGGGCGGCAAGAGTGGAACAAAACACCAGGCATAAGGCCGAGCCTTCCACCCTTTACCAAATATATAGATGCAATAATAGTATAAGAGATATTGTGATATCCCAACATAACCTTGTCCACCATGGAGCAATCTTCAACTTCAGCTGCAACTAACAACGCTATAAGAGGGGCTGAGCAAAGCGGTAACATAGCCAATCAACAGTCTGCTAGGAAGGGTGTCAAAGGTTAGAGGTTCATGGCAATTTGGGAGGCTTGAAGAACAAGTGATAGGAAGCGCAGCATAGCGATAGAACGAAGCAACTAGCATAGCAATGATAGTAGTGAGATCCAGGGTAGCGGTCATCTTGCCTGAAATCCCGCTAGGAAGAAGAACGAGTCCATGAAGAAGATGAAGCCACGAAGACGAACCAAGCGTAGACGAACGAATCCCCACGACCGCAACGAAACAAGAACTATCAAGAAGAAGCACACAACATGTTAAACACACCACACGTAGACAAGACATGATGCTCAACCAAGCACGATGCATGACAAAGCTACATGAAACTACTCATGGCAAGAGGTGATGCAAACAAGAACAACACATCAAGGCAAGTTTAAATGAGGCCGGAAACAACATATACAATTCCGGTAAGTCATCATATGCAAATTTAGAAATTGGTCCAGATCTGAATAAACCTTATGTTCAAGTTGCTAAACAGCAAGTTAAGATGCACCAAGATGATCTACACAAGATTCTAGTCAAGTTACATATAAAGTTCATTTAATTGGAGCTACAGCCTAGAAGATATGAGCAAAATAAGCTTGTACCACTCACCACAGAGCAATATATGGCATGACAAGGCAACCAACAGTAAGAATACATGTTTATGAAGCTAAGCATGGCAAGAACAAGTTCATAGAGTGCAAGGATCACTAGCAAAGTTCATGGCAAAACTGAACTTAAAGTTAACAGGCTGACAGCAACATTATTTAGCAAGTTTGGAGCAAGATAACAACAAGCTACAGTAGGCTATAAATGCAACCAAGGGCATGAATGGATAGAGCATGACATGTATAACAAAACATCCTTAGTGAACATCTCCAGATTATGCATAGAATGACTTGTAGCAGCAAGTTTACATAGCATCATGAAATAACAGATTCAGCCTAGCAAAACAGTAACAGCAAGTACCCTACTTAACAAGCTTGATGCACTCACTACACAACTCACAAAAATACATGGATTGAACCTCTGGAAAGATGGCATATCATATATCAAAACACATGTAGACATCAACCTCAAAGGATGCACACATCAATCATGGCAAAAATGACAAATGATCATGTTATAACAGTTGCAGCAGACTAACATCATATAGCACACTTGCAATAATGATTCAGGCATCAAGATGGACTCAAATGAACATGATGCAATGTAATGAAATGAAGTACACATCGAGACGAACAATTTGACATATTACACGCACGAAACGGAGCAGTATGCAGCAAGTTATGATGCGATGAACATGGCATGAAAATGTTGCAAAACTCAAGGACTTAGGCAAAAATCGGGGTCAACCTTGTGGACTGGATCTAGGGCGTGGTTCCCGAGGCACGTCGGAGTTGGCTGGACCCTCGTCGGAAAAGGGCGGAGAGGAGGAAGATGAGGCCGGGGCGGACGAGGGCGACCGGATCCGGGTGGCTTCGGCCCGGATCTAGCCGGAGGAGGCCGGGGAAGGCCGGAGGGAGGCTGCGCGGGGCCGACGGCGGCGGGGTTGGGCACTGGGCGGCGGCGGCGCAGGAG
>NC_057801.1:414818430-414825284 GCF_018294505.1 Triticum aestivum
GGACACGTGGCGCTCACGGGTTGGCTGGAGGCGACGGCGGCGGACATGTCCGGCGCGAACGGACGCGTCCGACGGCGGGAGGTGAGGGGAGCTAGGGTTTTTCCCGAAAATGGAGGGGGAGGGAACGTTTTTATAGGTAGAGGGAGCTAGGAGAGTACAAATGGGGAGCAGTTTTCACCCACACGATCGTGATCGAACAACCGAGAGCATGGAGGGGGTTAGGATGGGTTTTGGGCCACTTTGATATGGGTGTTGGGCTGCACACAAAAGTGGGATTTACGGTTACCCGGTTAACCGTTGGGGTATCAAACGGACTCCAAATGGCACGAAACTTGACAGGCGGTCTACCGGTGGTGTACCAAGGCCGCTTGGCAAACCTAGGTCCATTCCGAGAACGTTTAACACCCGCTCACAACAAGAGACAAAAGGGGAACGCCGGAGGACATAGGAGTGTCGGATTGCAAAATGGACAACGGGGAAAATGCTGGGATGCATGAGACAAACAAGTATGCAAAATGAGATGCACATGATGACAAGATAAAATGCAACACGCAAGCAAATGACATGACACTGACGACGAATAACTGGCGGACACCTGGCGCATCGAATCCGGGGCGTTACAACTCTCCTCCACTAACAAGAGATCTCGTCCCAAGATCTTAGGACCGAGACGGAAGGGAAAAAGGATGAGGTGAAGCAAGTACTCAAGAGAAGAAGCAAAGAATCGAGAGCACTCGAGAAGAAGAGAGGAATGACGAGAATGACGAGAATCGAAAGCTCACTGAATCAGATAGACTATGAAACCACTCCGGTTAGAACGAGATAAGAAATGAATACGACTGAAAAGGATTTAGGCAGCACTCCGGCTAAAACATGGAGGAATAGAACACAAGCTTGAGAGGATGGAATGATACTTGATGAAGACATGACACAGAACCTCCGGCAAGAATTGAAAGAGTTGAATGAAAAGAACGGAGAAGAAAATGACAACTTGTGCCACGAACTAAATTGAAAGCATCTTTAGAAGGAAGGTTTAGGCGGAGTCGTTGAGAAAATCAACAACGAAAAGAATATGCTTGTCGTGGACTTATGGATAACATCTCAAAATTATGAGGTGATAACCGACCACAAACGGAAATGATTGGATAGGTTAGAGGAACGAAGAAATGCAAAACTCCACTTCAGAAGAATACGGAGATTTAATTACACTTCGAGACGCAAGAAGAAAAGATAATTGAACTCCTCCAACAAAATCTTGATGAACTCTTGAAGAAACAATTAAATCATGATGAGCCACTGAGATGGACTTCGGTAACCAAAGATGATGAGACTGAATTGAGGGATGGAAAGAATAAGATAAAAGTCTTGCGATGATTTAGATGGAGGTTCCGACGAGATGGCCGAGGAAATTTGAACTCCGGAAAAGAAAAGATGAGAAGACTTGGAACTAGAATTTATTCCTCAAGAACAAAGTCTGAAGGAAGGGATTACTTGCTTGGAGGATATAAGAATAAGATTTATTGTATGCTTATCCTTCATCAAATTAAATTGATGACAAGCAATGGATTTTTCATACTACTTATTCTTCTTGAAAAGGATTAAGGGGGGTATAGCACAAAACTTGAGAAAGTCTTCATGAACCACCGGTAGGATTGGAAAGAAAGAATGAATTAAAAATGATAATCAAGGAAAAAGAATTTTGAATGAACCACCGTAAGAATTCAAAAAGAATGAAGAAAAGAGAATGAATCACCGGGAAGAATTAGAAGAACCAATATGCTAGAGGGGATTTAGATGCCAAAGAACAAAGAAATCATGAGCTGATTAAAGAACACTTGAATGAAGCACCGGGATAATTGGATAACGGTAGCTGAAATGTGAGGACGAAGAATTCTTCTAGAACGATGGCCTCCTTTTGAGCGAAACAGAAATCAACTCCTGAAATACTCCAGATAGGTAAGGAAAGAATCACACGATTGGAAACAATAAGAGGACAGCGACAACCTAGCACCACAAATCTCTGAGAGAACGGACAAGATTTAGAGGAAATCTCTTCTTCGGTCTTCAAATATTGAGAATGACGACGAGGAACACCACCAAAATTGCTAAGGCACTCCGAGGAAACGAAAAAGTGAAGAGGTTGAGCCAACAATGAAAAGAATTTGAACGAGATCTTGGAGAAGGCATGTGACTGATGGGATCCATTCTTACTTCACACTCAAAAGGAATTTGAGAATAACTCCGGGAGAATTAGAAGAGTCAGGTAGGATCCTGGGAAAAGACCTGTGGGTTAGGGCCCACTAAAGAGAAAACACCGTTGGAAAGGGATGTTGAAGAGGTAGATGATGCACCGGAACAATTGAAGTATTTGAATGAGGTGACAACATCGACTTAATTAGAACACAAACGAATCTCCTGAGATGTCTTCAACACTCCGGAAGGATAAACTGGCGAGAGGCGAACGAGCAGGTAGAACACTTGAGCTACGGAAAAGAATATGATCAACCCGAAAAACTTGAATTGAATCCACCAGAGAAGAAAAAGAGATGAAGAATGACGAACGAGGCGAGAATTCACCGGTTGAAATAATTGAGGGAAGACTGAAGAGGCTCCACACGAATGGAATTGCTGGTCGAAAGAGACTCAAACTCCAGGAAGAAGAGGGTGGGAGGGCGGGAAAAAACAAAGGCAACTTGGAAGGGGGAACGGACGAATAACTTGAAGAGAAAACACCGGTTGAAAGAAAACAAAGGCTTCACACGAGTAGGATGGATACTCGATTATGGACTCCGGCTCCGATAAGAAAAAGGGTGGGCGGGTGGGAAAGAAAAACAAGGACAACCTCAGATGGGGAAAAACAACGTCGATTGAAAAAAGGCTGAGGATTGATCTCGCAAAAGACAAAGAGGTTCGAGTCGACTTGACGAGAGATGCACCGGACAAAAGAGGATGGACAACTCACGAAACTAACCACATGATCCTAAAGAAAAATTTGAAGGGAAGAGGAGTAATTCAAAACACCTACGTCAAGATTCCTCACCAGAACGACGAAGGGTTAGAGGAGTTAAAAGAATTCCTACTCTCCGATATAACTAGACTCCGAAAACAGTTTTCTTCTAGACTCAACAACGTCCGAACTACACGATCAATCAAGGGGGATCCTAGGGTCGGTCGAGGCTCTGATACCAACTTGTCACGCCCAATATGCAATACTATTCTAAAGAGACTCGAAGGTCCCACCAAGGATAGAACCGCATATTGAAACGCTTTTGCAAGGTGGATATCATTACATCAACATTACATAATAGATGGGGATACATACAAGAGGCATACAATGCCACATGAATACAACAATACATCATACATAAGACCAACATCCGACTATGGATGAAACACAAACAGAAGCTCAAACGACATCCACCCTGCTAGCCCAGGCTGCCGACCTGGAACCTTTCCCCTGATCGAAGAAGAAGCAGAAGAACTCCAAAACAAGCAAACATCACTCTCGCGTCATGATCATCGCATAACCTGTACCTGCAACTGTGGTTGTAGTAATATGTGAGCCACGAGGACTCAGCAATCCCATTACCATGGGTATCAAGACTGGCAAAGCTTAATGGGAAAGAAAGGGGTAAAGTGGTGAGGTTGCAGCAGTGGCTAAGCAAGATATGGTGGCTAACATACGCAAATAAGAGCGAGAAGAGAAGCAAAGGAACGGTCGTCAACTAGAAATGATCAAGAGGTGATCCTGAACTCCTACTTACGTCAATCATAACACATAAACCGTGTTCACTTCCCGGACTCCACCGAGAAGAGACCATCATGGCTACACACGCAGTTGATGCATTTTAATTCGGATCTGGTGTCAAGTTATCTACAACCAGACATTAACAAATTCCCATCTGCCACATAACCGCGGGCACGGCTTTCAAAAGATAATACCCTACAGGGGTGTTCCAACTTAGCCCATGATAAGCTCTCGCGATCAACGAAGGATATACCTTCTCCCAGGAAGACCCGATCAGTCTCGGAATCCCGGTTTACAAGACATTTCGATAATGGTAAAACAAGACGAGCAAGACCGCCCGCTGTGCCGACAAATCCCGATAGGAGCTGCATATATCTCGTTCTCAGGGCACACCGGATGATCCAGACGTCGGGTTGGCATAGACCCTGGTTGCCCAGGGGGCGCCGGACATCGCTCGGTTTGGACCAACACTTAGACAAGCATTGGCTCGGGGGGCTAAAATAAAGATGACCCTCGAGAGAGTGACTCCCAAGGGAAAAGTAGGTGGTGGTGAAGGAAATGGTAAAACCAAGGTTGGGCCTTGCTGGAGGAGTTTTATTCAAAGCGAACTGTCAAGGGGGTCCCATAAATCACCCAACCGCGTAAGGAACGCAAAATCCGGGAACATAATACCGGTATGACGGTAACTAGGGCGGCAAAAGTGGAACAAAACACCAGGCGTAAGGCCGAGCCTTCCACCCTTTACCAAATATATAGATGCATTAATAGTATAAGAGATATTGTGATATCCCAACATAACCTTGTCCACCATGGAGCAATCTTCAACTTCACCTGCAACTAACAACGCTATAAGAGGGGCTAAGCAAAGCGGTAACATAGCCAATCAACGGTTTGCTAGGAAGGGTGTCAAAGGTTAGAGGTTCATGGCAATTTGGGAGGCTTGAAGAACAAGTGATAGGAAGCGCAGCATAGCGATAGAACGAAGCAACTAGCATAGCAATGATAGTAGTGATATCCAGGGTAGCGGTCATCTTGCCTGAAATCCTGCAAGGAAGAAGAATAAGTCCATGAAGAAGATGAATCCACGAAGATGAACCAAGCGTAGACGAACGAATCCTCACGAGCGCAACGAAACAGGAACTATCGAGAAGAAGCACACAACATGGTAAACACACCACACGTAGACAAGACATGACGCTCAACCAAGAACGATGCATGACAAAGCTACATGAAACTACTCATGGCAAGAGGTGATGCAAACAAGAACAACACATCAAGGCAAGTTTAAATGAGGCCGGAAACAACATATACAATTCTGGTAAGTCCTCACATGCAAATTTAGAAATTGGTCCAGATCTGAATATACCTTATGTTCAAGTTGTTAAACAGCAAGTTAAGATGCACCAAGATGATCTACACGAGATTCTAGTCAAGTTACATATAAAGTTCATTTAATTCGGAGCTACGGCCTAGAAGATATGAGCAAAACTAGTTAAACATGGCATTGATGCAAAATGCACCCAAACATCAAGCAAACACACCTAAATAAGGATACAACATGGTAATATGAAACTACATGCAAAATCAAGCAAGTTTCATATAGAGCGCACTCAAAACGGAGCAACGGTTCAACACATACACTATACAAGTTATAGCAACAATCTGTCCATAACAGCAACTAGGCATATTGCAAGCATCAAAACAACAAGCTACAGCACCCCAACATAAGAACAAAAGGCATGGGCATAAAGTACAGGTAAGGCATGACAAAACATGAACACTGAGCTATCTCCAGAAATCAATAGAACATGCTCAAAAGGACATGGCAAGATTGCAAATAATAACAGTTTACAGACTTGGCAGAAATAACATCAGGTTGCAATGTTTAGAGCTATCAAACAACATGTTACAGGAACTTATCATGGCCAACAAAGTCATGGCATAAATCTACTAATTGCATAGAATAAAAGTCCCTTACTGACCAAGAGCCAAAAAGGATCAGAAGATATGATGGCACCCAGTAAACATAGCAAGTTATATGACAGATTCAAACATGACAGGAACAACAATAAGTAGGCATGTTGGTGAGCTTGTACCACTCACCACAGAGCAATATATGGCATGACAAGGCAACCAACAGTAAGAATACATGTTTATGAAGCTAAGCATGGCAAGAACAAGTTCATAGAGTGCAAGGATCACTAGCAAAGTTCATGGCAAAACTGAACTTAAAGTTAACAGGCTGACAGCAACATTATTTAGCAAGTTTGGAGCAAGATAACAACAAGCTACAGTAGGCTATAAATGCAACCAGGGGCATGAATGGATAGAGCATGACATGTATAACAAAACATCCTTAGTGAACATCTCCAGATTATGCATAGAATGACTTGTAGCAGCAAGTTTACACAGCATCATGAAATAACAGATTCAGCCTAGCAAAACAGTAACACCAAGTACCCTACTTAACAAGCTTGATGCACTCACTACACAACTCACAAAAATACATGAATTGCACCTCTGGAAAGATGGCATATCATATATCAAAACACATGTAGACATCAACCTCAAAGGATGCACACATCAATCATGGCAAAAATGACAAATGATCATGTTATAACAGTTTTAGCAGACTAACATCATATAGCACTCTTGCAATGATGATTCAGGCATCAAGATGGACTCAAATGAACATGATGCAATGTAATGAAATGAAGTACACATCGAGACTAACAATTTGATGTATTACACGCACGAAACGGAGCAGTATGCAGCAAGTTATGATGCGATGAACATGGCATGAAAAGTTGCAAAACTCAAGGACTTAGGCAAAAATCGGGGTCAACCTCGTGGACTAGATCTGGGGCGCGGTTCTCGAGGCACGTCGGAGTTCGCCGGACCCTCGCCGGAAAAGGGCTGGAGAGGAGGAAGACGAGGCCGGGGCGGACGAGGGCGACTGGATCCGGCCGGCTCCGGCCCGGATCTAGCCGGAGGTGGCCGGGAAAGGCTGGAGGGAGGCCGCACGGGGCCGACGGCGGCGGGGTTGGGCACCGGGCGGCGGCGGCGCACCGGCGGGGCGGAGAGCCGCGGGACGGCGACGGGTTCC
>NC_057801.1:414825658-414856186 GCF_018294505.1 Triticum aestivum
GGCCACGGACGGGCTTCGTGGGCCCGCGGCGGCGCGCGGTGGGAACGGCGGCGGCCGGGACACGTGGCGCTCAAGGGTTGGCTGGAGGCGACGGCGGCGGACGTGTCCGGCGTGAACGGACGTGTCCGGCGGCGGGAGGTGAGGGGAGCTAGGGTTTTTCCCGGAAATGGAGGGGGAGGGAACGTTTTTATAGGTAGAGGGAGCTAGGAGAGTCCAATGGGGAGCGGTTTTCGCCCACACGATTGTGATCGAACGACCAAGAGCAGGAGGGGGTTACGATGGGTTTTGGGCCACTTTGAAAGGGGTGTTGGGCTCCACACAAAAGTGGGCTTTACGGTTACCCGGTTAACCGTTGGGGTATCAAACGGACTCCAAATGGCACGAAACTTCACAGGCGGTCTACCGGTGGTGTACCATGGCCGCTTGGCAAACCTCGGTCCATTCCGACAACGTTTAACACCCGCTCACAACAAGAGACAAAAGGGGAACGCTGGAGGACATAGGAGTGTCGGATTGCAAAACGGACAACGGGGAAAATGCTCGAATGCATGAGACAAACAAGTATGCAAAATGAGATGCACATGATGACATGATAAAATGCAACACGCAAGCAAATGACATGGCACTAACGACGAATAACTGGCGGACACCTGGTGCATCGAATCCGGGGCGTTACACCTGGGCTAGACGGGCCACAGCCCGCCTAGTTAATACCCTGCTCTCCTGTGAACACCAATGAAATCATCACCAAGAAAAACTCTGCAGTGCTCACGCCTCAAAAACACAAATACTGCTTGTGCTGCTTAGTCCCAGCTGTCGGCCGCACCTTGTGCAATTCTCTCGTTTATATTGACTACATAGGTTCACAATGGTGTGGGACCGTGATGTCAGGAAACGAGGAGGAAGCAAAAAAATATAGTTGTACATAATAAGGAGGCACTTGCGTACGTACGGCTATGGCCCTAGTGGGTCCCTACTGTCATCCAGTCAAAATAAAGTCATCTCCTGAATCCTCATGTTCGTTGACGATGTTAACAATGCTCAGCGCCATGGCGAGCGCAACAACTCGAAGGACGACGGAGAGGGCCTCACGGGCCATACGGATGGTCTGATACAGTGCCCGCTGCTCATTCAAGAAGCCAGGATCATCGGACACCTATGAGCACCTTCGAGAGACTGAGACGACATGAAACGGTAAGGCCTCGCTTGGGAGCTCTGGTTTATTTCACACCTGTATTAACATACAAGTGTAATTTACTCGTCATCGGAAACAACACGTAAAATAACCTGAGGTCTGTAAGTAAAACCGGCGGGTTACGCGTGTAATTTGAGAGACCAGTGTATATTTTACTAGTCGAAATCGACCAACCAAGCGCTTCGCCCGAGACCATCAGTTTACAAGCGTCAGTTTTACAAGTGGTTTTGGTTGGAAAACAACGATCCAATCACGACCTAAGATGATGAGTTGGTCGGAAGATCATATGGTTTCAAGTCTAACCTACCTGACTTGTCGTATAGGCTAGGAATGAAACATAAGACGATGAACTTCTTAAGCACGGAAGCAATAGAAGAGGATGATCTTCCTAACAAGCAAATCACTGGCATTAGATCGACATGCAAAACAATACGAAGCATTATTCTCAGGAGGCACGGTGAATAGCTTGTGATGCCGCATGCCACAACATTCCAAGCTCAACTTTGCAATCAAACACAAGGCCTGGCATTACATAGACAATATTCAGAACAAACTCTTAACACAGGAATATCTCAGCAGAGTAACTAGTTACTTCTAAACTGAACACCGGAATAGGAAAAAACGATCGACGCTGCTCACAGCAAAGGGCGTCCCACTCAAAAATATCAAATGCATGTCTTATGGCTAACATCAATGAGCAAATTTTGACAAGGTTTTCAAATTCCAATATATTAAACTAACGTCTTCTTGCTAACATCAATGATTAAACTTTGACAAGCTTTTCCCATTCAAAATATGTAATGAATATGATCGTGGAGTCCTGTCGTGGCTTCTTGTACTTGTTTGGGCACTTTTTGCCTAGTGCACTCCACGTGTTTTAGAGTTGCCTATGCTCTCTTCAGACTAGTCATGTCACCAGCGTCTACTAATACTCTGTAAAGCTTCTTGCTCATTCCTTCTGTAATGTAGCGCAAATAGTGACTGCTTCTTTCTGCAAAGTGGAATGACCAACTGGTCCCAGTAATGCAGCACTTTGCCTTGGACACATTGGCTCCTTTTGTGCAGTTCAACTAAAATCGAAGTCAGAATAAAACCGAGCTTTAATTTTGATATCCCTGTAAGCAACAATAGGTATAAAGGAAACAATTACTGAGAAATAACGGTTGATGACTTGTACTCCCAGAAGAAAAGCATCTACTGATCTACCTTATCCTAATGGGAAACAAAGCAGGAGAGTAGCAACTCTCCATCAGTGTGATTCGTTCATATTGACTGAGACATTATCTTAACAATCCCTTGTTTCAACTTGTATAAAGAACAACAAAGCAGAAAAGTACCACTCCTAAAACAATGCGACTGATTCATTTTAACAAAGACATTATCTTAACAATACCTTGGTTAAACATGTAGAAAGAACTACAAAGCAGGATAGTACCATTCCTAAAACAATGTGACTGATTTGTTTTAACAAAGGCAAAAAAGGAATCAATTACTGGCCAATAAAGGAGGATGAAACATGCGGCCACAAAAATGCTAATCTCGCCAATCCCTAACAAGTGTTGCGGTTAACTAATATTCAGTAGTTAATTAATTCTGAGAGTGGCATTGCTTAATTTTACCAGCGGCATTAGATTAACAAAAAGCATAAAAAGTTCCAGGGGAGAGTGGGCGCAACAACAACATGTGCTTCCATCTACTTATAAAGGGGGTGATGCAGAGTTTTGTTGTAACAAAAAACAAGCGTCATGTATGGGTTGGAACAATTTTTGCTCACTTAATGGTAAAAGACAACAGTTCAGTAGCTTCAGTTCAACATTTATCCAAAACAGTACCAATACAAGTAGCACAACATCTCAAAGCACACTGCACCATCATGTGGATGAAAGTACGTACTGACCTTTCTTGACCAAGATTTGAAATAGCTCGGGAGGAGGATTTGAACGAAATCCCAACACATATATGAAAATCCGATCTCCTTTTGTGCAGTTCCACCAAAATTAAGCAAAGTCGCCGGTGTGACATTCAAGTTGAACTGCAAAAAACACTCTTAAAACATAAGTGTTTCGTGTAGCGAAGCAAAATGTCGCAATAGAAACAAGTTGAATAGATATCCCTGTTTAAACAGAGGCAAAAAAGAAATCAATTAACTGCTAATAAAGGAGGATGAAACATGCGGCCACAAAAATGGTAATCCCGCCAATCCCTAACAAGTGTTGCAGTTTTGAAATAAGATTCAATAGATAATTCTGAGAGTGGCATTTCTTAATTTTACCAGTGGCATTAGATTAACGGAAAGCATAAACAGTTCCAAGGGAGAGTGGGCACAACAACAATATGTGCTTCCATCTACTTACAAAGGGGGTGATGCAGAGTTTGTTGTAACAAAGCAACAAGCATCATGTCTGGGTTGGTCCCATTTTTGTTTACTACTTAATGGGAAAAGACAGCAATACAATAGCTTCAATTCAACATTTATTTAAAACAGTACCAATACAAGTAGCACAACATCTCAAAGCACACTGCACAATCATGTGGAAGAAGGCCTGTACTGACCTTTCATGAGAAGACCAAGATAAAATACGAATCTACCAACACGAATAGGAAATCCAATCTCGTTTTGTGCAGTTGCATTAAAATCAAGCAAAGTGTTTCGCGTAGCGAAGCAAAATGTCACAATAGCAACAAGTTGAATAGATATCCCTGTTTAAACAAAGGAAAAAAGGAATCAATTACTGGCTAATAAAGGAGAATGAAACATGCGGCCACAAAAATGGTAATCCCACCAATCCCTAACAAGTGTTGCAGTTTTGAAATAAGATTCAGTAGTTAATTCTGAGAGAGGCATTGCTTAATTTTACCAGCGGGATTAGATTAACAAAAAGTATAAACAGTTCCAGGGGAGAGTGGGCGCAACATCACCATGTGCTTCCATCTACTTATAAAGGGGGTGATGCAGAGTTTGTTGTAACAAAACAACAAGCATCATGTCTGGGTTGGTACCATTTTTGTTCACTACTTAATGGGAAAAAAGAGCAATACAATAGCTTCAATTCAACATTTATTTAAAATAGTACCAATACAAGTAGCACAGCATCTCAAAACACACTACACGATCATGTGGATGAAGGCAAGTACCAACCTGTCATGACGCACACAAGATCACCTATGAATCTGCCAACACGAATTGGAAATCCAATATTGTTTTGTGCAGTTGCATGGAAATCAAGCAAAGTGTTTTGCATAGCGAAGCAAAATGTCGCAATAGCAACAATTTGAATAGATACCCCTGTTTTAACAAAGGCAAAAAGGAAACAATTACTTGCCGATAAAGGAGGATGAAACAAACGGTGATAGAAAGAAGCATCTAACTTATCTTGATGGAAAACAAAGTAGGATAGTAGCATTTCTAAAACGGTTGCATTGATTCATATTAACAGAGACATTCTCTTAAAACAACATTCGTTAAAAAATGTAATTTACTTTTAACAGTGGCATTGCTTCAATTTTCCGGCGGCATTCTTAGATTAACAACAGCAAAATTGCCTCCCTCGCCAAAGGCGATAGAGTGAACGCTGCACCACCTCCCCTTCCTGGTGCGACGGGATCTGGACGCCTCCTTCACCAACTATGAAGGGGGAGAGAGAGACAAGAGGCCAACATAGTCTTGCTTAGATCTAGCGAAGAGAGGGTGAGAGACTGTGAATATAGCAAACCCTAGCAAAGGAACGCTGAGCCTCCAGCGTGTATATATATGTAGTGTGGCGAGAGTGTGGAGAGTGCCAACCCTAGCGAACAAGCGATGAGGCTCCAGCTTATATATATACTACTGTAGTACAGACTGTGCTCCGGTGCCTTAACTGCACCTTCTTTTGGTTGTATGACATGTGAGCCAGCCACATTTTGGGCCCACCTGTCATAAACAGAAAGGCAGGTGCACTAAAGTCAATGAAGCTGCGTCCATAAAGTACTCGTGTATACGACTAATATATAGTGGAGTGGTTTTCTTATTCTCTCCATAACAATCATTTTAAATTGTGTAAGTATGAAATGAAACTCTTTATTTAACGTATAGTGAAGAAAACTACTACTACTTCTGATGAACATCCACGCGTCCTGGTCGCACTTCCTGTCCTTCACGTGTGGTACACTACCCTCCCTTAAGTGAACAACCACACACGCGCCAAATTATCGGAAACATGTGAGAGTGTGTACAAATAAAGAATTTTAATTTCAATTATCGGAAAGGTTTGAGAGTATGTACAGTTTGCCCTCTCTAATAATTATGGTTTGTTGTCTTCGGCCTAAACTTGGTCAAACTTTACAAAGTTTGACTTTAGTCAAATCTAATATGTGGAGTAAATAAAAATGGAGGGCTACTACGTCCAGCTAGGTTTTTAGTCCACGCCAATTTTTAAATCAAAGTTAATAGCTGGACAAATAAAATTACAGGGGAGCTGGAGACAAAGTTGTGAGAAGGCTTAGAAATCAATACAAAACTTATGCTCTTAGTACCAACGTCGATCCTTCTTCGAGGAAACATTTGGTTCATAGCCAATTGTGTGATAAAATTGAACCAACGTGAAAGACGATTGCGTCTCCAATGCAACCAAGGTGAACTGACGACGGATACCATCTTTGTGCGTAACAAGCAAAGAGCACTGATGGAAGACAGCTTGTTTTTCATTGAAAATCGATCAGCTTCACCAGCGGACGCAACCATGAGGCGCAACCATGAGCATCGATAGGTCATCGTGGTGATGCATCATCCATTTGGCATCAAGTTTGTGTGAGGCACCTATGAAGTTCGACAAATCCTCACTGTGGTGTGTTTCTTCTCAGTAATTAAGCTCGAGGAAGGAAGAACCACGTGGCAGAGGACAGTGAGGCGCAACAACAATGGTCATCCAATTTTGTGCAGTTCCACTAAAATTGAGGAAGACAAGCCCAGGTGTGGAGATACGCATCGCTGTTTCCAGAAATATAAAAAAGGGATATATTGTTGTTGCTTTGTTTTACAAGATTGACAACGACATCTCAATTGTCAATAAGAATTAATGAAAATTACACCAACAAACAGAAGAATCATGATTATCTTGATGGGAACTAAACAAGGATACCTGAGAAAAAAAAGCATTTCTTCATTTAACGAGTGATAGTATTAGATTAGCAGCAGCAATAGGAGCATATGGACAATGACAATGCAACCACCATGTACTTTTTGTGGAAACAACATGTATACCTCCACCGAGGCATAAATCAGGACAACTTTTCGAGTGGCATTTCCTCTATAATAGTAGGAGATGTTGGACCAGCCGACGAACCCTAGCTACTATACATGGGGAGCTGGGGAGTAGTCGCATAGAAGAAAACCCGCATGCAGCGACCTGGGGAGCTGGACCAGTACAAGAAGTTATGCCTCGGGTGGGTGAGATGTCATTTAGGCAGGCGGGCGGGATCTGCCCACACGACAGAAGCGAACAAGGGAGCAGAGGACCTTCGTCCACGCCAGCGTCGGCTCCGAGAGGACGGTGCACATAGGCTTCCTCCATCACCGACGGCGACAACGTCAACGCTGCACCTCCTCACCTCCTGCGGCAGACGGGATTCGGCCAGATCTGTGACCACCGGTGAGGAGAGAGATAGAGTGGACACTGTCATCTTGTTTTGATATGGAGAGGGTGAGAGATTGAGAGGCGAGAAACTCTATCAAACAAGAGGCTATAATGGAGTAAAGAAATCTCTCCATAGCAGTGGTTTTAAATAGAATACGCGCGCTCCCGGAAAAAAGAAACAAAAACTGGCGGACAATTTTTTAACGTACCAAGAAAGAAATCCCGATCAAAAACACGCCCCCGCTTCCAGGTCACGACAGTCGTTGCGCACACACACATAGACATAGACATGCATATCCGTGTTTACATAAAATTCCATTTCCATCTCCATCTCCAATCATATTTGCCCAACTGGCACATAATTTACGTTGTTAACTATATAGGCAGCAATATTGACGTTCAACATCTCTTGTTTGCCGGCGTCCGAACCGCTGCCACGGCTGCTCCAGTCCAACCCAAACCCTCTTCATCACTCGCGCGTGCTTCCCTCCCGAAACGGTCACTGCTGCATTCATGCCCAGCCAGAGCGAACGCAACCTCTCACTGGCGCCGGCATTGAGGCGGCACGCCGGCCGAGAGAGTGTCGCCCATGCCGCTTCCTGGTGCACGCGACTGCTCTGTGTTCAAAGGTCGCAATAGCCGGCCACAACATGCATGTAAAAAGTTCTTGGGAGTCCGTGCTATAGTTAGCTGTCCTCCCCCAAGTCGTTAATATCTTCCAGTAGTGCTAGTACTCCATGGCGCGATCCATCGACAAGCAGGCGAGAAAGTTATCATATACTTGGTTTGCGGTGAGTGGCATGCAGAGCGACCGTCTGGGGTCGAGCCGTGGAGTAGGGTGAGACATGAACACGACAGACGTGATTTAAACATTGGTTTTGCTCGATGGCGCGATCCAATGAAACGAAACATTGGTTTCTCTCCGTTTCCCTTTTTTCTCCGGAAAAACAGAAATTTTCCACTCCATTTTCATTCCTATTCCAAGGTTGCTCCGTTACAACATTCCATCAAATACAAAGGAAAACTAACACGCATGCTGATGCATCTCAATGATTCATAGATCATAGCCAATATTTACTTCACAACTAAAGACAAAAGTTGTGAGAGCATGTACGAAAGAAAAACTATTGATGGGGTCACTACGACTTAAACCCTAAACCCTAAGCATTATTTAATTTCCTGGCCAGGTAGAACCTGTCGAAGGAAAGACGGCTGGCACCCTCGGATCATACGATGCTTTTTGTGCAGTTCCACTAAAATCGAGCTAAGCATCCATGATGGCAAAGATATTGACGAAGTGTGATTAGAATAATAGTACTGCTACTAGTTCATGAGACATAAACTCATCACAAGTAGAAGCCGGTAGAAGTAGAGAAAGATCGACATGGATATGGAGCTACGTGGGGAGCTGCGGCAGTGGAGCAAGCCGGCTCCAAATGGAAGATGGACTACCTGGGACGTCGGGTTGTAGCTAGAAGGGCGGTTGGGATGCTGCATCGGCCCATACCGCGGTGAGCCCCGATTGGGACGAACCGACTATGGGTTTTCTCCCTCGCCGATGTCGACCGCGTCTACGCAGAACATTGTTCCCTTCCCCCAGCTGCGGGATCAGGCCGGATATGTGACCAGCGGTGTGGCCATCGTCGTTCTATTCTTGTGAAGAGAGCAACCTAAGCAAGCAGGCTTGTAGCTTAGGCTCCTGCTAGTGTATATATAGTGGTTTTCTTTTTCTCTCCATATCAACCATTTTATATTGCGTACATGTCATTGAAGAGTCAAATGATGGTTGCTTCTTCCGACTAACTTTCTGTGTGATTTGACTGCTCCTTAGTGCCCCCTACACGTACTCCCCCTACGTGTATGCAACAGTCACACGTACACATGAACGCAAAAACGCGCGCGACGCCCTAATGCATGCATGTCCGAGCACATGACGGAACACACACGGTCACGCTCAAGTGCTCAACCTACATGTGCATGCACACACATACTCAGTTAGGGTGAGCTAGTGACCGTATAAACACCGGAATATATATATATTGGGAGCAATGAGCATATTATGAAGTCCACTAACCATATTTTTACAAATATACAGTGACAGACAGTGTATTTATCTCATTTGAAATTAAGCCATATTAACCAAAGAGGAGGCAGTATGGACTAGCATTACTTTACTGTGTCCCGTCAACTTGCCGAACAAGGAGAAACTTGCAGGATGGGAGAAGCTTGCGCGCGGTGGCTCACATGACAAGGAGAAACTTTTGACTAATGCAAGCTCTCCCTCGCTCAGGCGGTGGACGTGCAACAGTTAATTCGGTGTCAAATTGCCAGAAGCATACACTATACTAGTACTATTATTGTTCGACTTCCTGAATAGGCGAACAACCAAGCACAAAATTTACTAGTAGTACTAGTACCACTACTATAGTCTATAGAGGTATGTACTATACTAGTACTAGGAACCGGATGGAGGAGCGTCTGCACTCTTATTATAATTTTAAAATGTGATAAAGCAATCTTCAACACATTTGGTTCTCTTCGAGGGTTCTCGCGTGTGATAACGGAAGTTGATTGTATGGAACACTCACCACAATTCTCGCTTAATTCAGGCTCATATCCTGTTACAAATGGGAGCACTCGGTAATATTTCCTCTTTTTTTGTTATTCAGCATGTAAACAGGTCAGCAAACCTTGCGGCGCATCTTTGTGCGAACCGTGATTGCTGCACTTTGAATGTGGTCGAGAGCTGGCTTGATGAAACACCTCGCTTCCTACTTCTTATTTTGCTGGGTACCTCGCTTCCTAGTGACCAGTGTCTTGGCTGATCGTCCTAAGAATGCTTATATATGAATAAAGCTCTCTCATTTACCCACAAAAAAGATTAAGCCATATTAACCGGAAAGGAGGGAGTATAGACTAGCACTACTTTTCTGTGTGTCCCGTCAACTCGCAGAACGAGGAGAAGCTTGCAGGACAAGGTGAAGCTCGCTTACACCTTTTGACAAATGCAACCTACCCTTGGTGGACATGCATCAGTCCATTCGATGTCAGATTGTCAGAGGCATACACTGTAGTACCCAACATGCGGAGTACCATCATTGTTCAACTTCCCGAAGAGGCGAAGAGCCAAGCACAAGGTTTAGTAGTACGAGTAGTACTACTACTAGAACCGCATGGTGGAGCGTCTGTACTCTTATTTTTTTAATCTTTGATAAAGTACACATTTATTCCGGAGAAGGGCGGAAAACGGCAGCCCAACATGTAATGATGATATCGATCAACCAACCATGCTCGAATATATCTTGGCCTCTGTGCGAGCCCGTCTGTGTGTTCTCACTCCTCATCTATCTCAAGGAACGGCGGGTTGGCCATTTTGCCGTCAATTGAGATCGGTTTGCTCACACTCCTATCCCACATGTCAGTGATATGTAAGATGAGGTGTGTTGACCGACTGGCCATACATGTACTTGGTTTTGCACCTTCATATACCACTCCTCCCTCCGCCACAGTTTATAGGGTGCGCTTCATTATGATGCATTTCTCTCAATGCATTTCCACCACCAGAGAGACTTTAGACGCGTTTGGTTTAATGCTCAATTAATTACGGCATGGTAACCGTAATCAAGTCCACAATTTTCTCTCGATGTACTAGTACGGAGTGGAGTAAGTGCATGCATGTGTGTACCCGGGGTGGAAGCACTGCATGCATGTGTGTACGCAGTATTTCCTCTAGTAATAGATGTCGTGCTATAACTACCAATGCTATTTTTCTGGCCGATCGCTAGTCGCCTTGGTCCCATAGATTTTTTCCTTTTTCTGAAGCGCGCTCTATAAACAGTAACGGATGGAGTAGTATGAGCGGATTCAAAGAAGAGCATATTGATGGTTGCTTCTTCCGAGCAACTTATAGTGGGAAAGGTGGGGCTTATGATTTAACTGCTCATTACTCACTATTAATGCGGCGCAATGACCGGGCCGAGTCTCCCAGGCGGTTGTGCACTACCCCCTCGGTTCTTAAATACACTCCGGAGTATTTGTCTTTCTAGAGATTTCAATGAGTGACTACTGAAATATTTGTCTTTTTAGAGATTCAAATGGACTACTACATACGGATGTATATAGACATATTTTAGAGTGTAGATTCACTCATTTTGCTCCGTATGTAGTCACTTGTTGAAATCTCTACAAAGACAAATAGAGTATTTAGGAACGGAGGGAGTACACATACGGAGCAAAATGAGTGAATCTACACTCTAAAATATGCCAAATTGAAATTTGTAAAAAGACAAATATTTAGTAACGAAGGAGTATAATTTTGTGCATGGCACATGGACCCGGATGCTGAAGAGGCTTCTGGCAATAATATCAAACTTCCAGCATTTGTTTACATAATTGACGTACTATACATATAATTTTCCAGCGACATGAAATTGTACAATGGTGTGAGCTTTCAGCTTTTGTTTCACGTGTCTTGCCATCGATGCTCTTTCGAAGACAATAAAAAACTAACTTCCTTGCTAATGCATCTCAATTATTAGCCGATCAGAGCTAATATTTACATCACAACTGAAGACAAAGTTGTGAGAAGGTGTTAAATTAAAATTGATCTATGCTTTCATTGGCAGCAATGTCCACCCAGCTCTGTCTAAATCAACAAGGCATGTTGGGGAAAAGTAGCTGTCTGGAGCATGCAACATTCTGATCATTTTGTGCAGTTCCACTAAAATAGAGCTGAGCGTCCCTGTTCCAAAGATATTAAGTGTGATTAGGATAATAGAGGACTATTGATGAAACAATTAACACACAAATAGAAGCCGGTCACCTTTGCAGTCTCTCTTAAGAATAACTAGTTGGAGAAGATTAGGCTCGGAGTTGGATGAGGAGGATAGAGCAAAACCAATCTCCCTTTGTGCAGTCGCACCAAAATGTAGAGAGGTTGCCCATGTGACATTTTAGTACAACTGCATAAAACAGTCTTAAGAAAAAAGTGATTTGTGCAGTTCACCAAAAGGTCGCAATAGCAACGAGGTGAAATGGATAGCCCTGTTTGCAAAAAAGAGGTAGAAAGGAAACAATTACTGGCCAATAATAGTTGATGACACATGCGACGACAAAAAAGAAGCATATTCCTTGTCCTAAGGGAAGATAACAACACGGTTGTGTTTGTCTAAAACGGTGTGAGGACGAGATTGCAATATGGAAAGTACGCCAGACGAGCTACGTTTTGGGCAAAGAACTATGGAAGATCCAGATGCAGCGACGTGGGAAGACAGGCAGTGGAGCAAGGCCGGAGGGGATACTTGGAGGTCATCAGGATGTAACTAGGTGAGCGGCGGCGGGTGGAATCTGTCCATACTGCGGTAGCGAGCAGGTGGCGTAGGCCCTACCATGCCGGAGCTTGGTCAGAGAGAACGGCGTGTGCCGCAGATTGGGATGTGCTACCTCGGCGTCATCGAACGGAGAAATGATGCACTTCCTCCCTTTCCCCCGGCGAATGGGATGCGGCCGGATCACTGACCAACGGTGAGGGAGAGAGAGGCCACCGCAGCCTTGTGTGAGATACTCTGAAGAGAGACAAACCAGGCAGGCAGGCTCCATTGTATATAGTGGAGCGGACTACCGTTTTCTCCATAAAAATCGTTTTATATTCTGTGTATGTGCCATTGAGTGCTATAACTTTATTTAAAAATAACGAGCCAATGAGTCAAGTCGAACTTTGTTTCGTGCACGCGTGGTACCACGACCTCCCTAGGTAAACAACTGCTACACGCGTTCAAATTAGCACGTGGGTTGCCATTTCGTAAAGAAATGAGCTCCACCATGTACCCACGCGAGTGTAGCTGGGCATGAAGCGTGAGTATGTGCATGGTGCACCTATTCTCTTCTTGTATACGTACACAACCTACGTGGGGTTGTGTGAGATAGATACAAACCTAGAGAGATATAGTGTGTCGGTTCGTGAGAGTTTTGGGGGGGGGGTCAATAAAAAATGTAACATATGCAATGTGTGTGAAATAGTCCTAGATATGTGATATATATAGAGGGGGCGATCCACAAGAAGAGAGTGGAGGTATCATCGGATTGAGGTGTCCATTGAATCGAAGAGATGGATGATGTGTGTGTGTGCGCGCTCGCACGGTCGATAAAGAGTGTCATCGAATTTGTGTGTGCCCACGTCAAAGATATAGAGTGGCTAGCCTACTGGAAGGTGAGAGGTGACATGTGCAGTTTGTCTCTCTGGCATGGATACCTACCTACAGCGCTCGACTATCGGTGTGTGGTGGGGGAGAGGGAGGCCTAATTAACTATAGAGGTACAATGGTTGGTATATGTGTGGAGGAGGAGAGAGTCCTACCTCATGTATTAAGGAGATCGATCTACCTCATTTATTAAGGGAGATCAATCGACATCCATGCATATGTGTAGGAGAGGAATAAGGTTGTGAGATAGACAGAACTAGAGTGTTGGAGGGGGTGGTAGTGGAGTTGCTTCTAACAAATGATGGGATAGGCTTGCTAGACAAATGGAGGGCACGCCCGCAATATCAATAAGAGAGGAGATGGCTGCTTGTCTGTGCACGTGCGTGTGAGAGACTGGTCAAGAGGCATGCACGAATGATGGGAGGACGATATGGCTGTGGTAAGCAGACGTACCTACATAGGAAGATCAATCGCCCTTTGTTAGAGAAAGGAGAGACATAACTTGTGAGGTACATCGATCGATGGGGGGGATAGTTAAAGTCGATCTAGGTATATGTTTGGAGATCGATCGGTATACATGCATGTGTGTGTTAGAAGAAAATGAGGCACGGGGAGAAGGATAGAGAGAGAGGGATGCATCTAGGAGGTGGTACGAGAGGCATACTCTATCGAGGGGGAAGGAGTGTGCGAGTACAATATCGATGAAAAGAGTGGTGGGAGTAAGGCATGGACGGCGATAAGAGAAGAGGGGAAGCTTGTGTTTGTGCTAGGCACACCTGGCTAGAGAGGCATATCGATCGATGTGTTCCATAAAGAAGGAGTTGGGGGGCCTACACACACCGTGGGTGAACGACCTAAAGTGAAAAGACGAATTTGCACAATGGAGCTAGAGAATGCTGAGGGAGGGTGAGAGGGATGCGGGTGTGTGCATGCATGAGAGAAAGTTAGCGCTAGCTACAAAGATAAGAGGATCGTGTGGGTGTAAAAGACAAATAGAGATCATACTTCACTATAAAAAGCGAATTCGGATATTTGCAGAATTTATCATAGTGTTTTAAACCGACGCATGTGTGAATATATATAACGGTGATACACATGGTGTGGTTATGAACATGTTATACTACATATAATATATTTTATCTCTACTATTATAAAAAAACAGAGTTGTTGATGATGGTGTGCCTGCCATCCTGCAATATAGACCGCCCGATTTATATCTGGCGGATAGGAAGGAAACTATGGCAATTTTGAAAAAAGATACCCACACCCCTCTCCATATTTGCAAATTAGGCCCCTTGATCATGTTGATCATCTGTGGAACGCATGGGCATCTTGCTAGTACTACGTATAATACATAGAACATTGATTATAATTTGGGGCGGCTTTTGCAGCTCAGGTCTAAATACTTGTCATAATGTAGGGGGCGGGGCATTATACTTTGTGTTATAAACATGGTGTACGTATGGAACATGGTTTAGATTATGAATATATAGTTAGTACATCAAATGTACTATTATTTGGAATCAACATCAACTGTATTCAAAAAATAGAATTCGAGTTCATGTAGTACACTAGTTCATATCTATCTCTATAGTAATCATGTGGTGTGTTATTAAGGTAATACACGAATGATGGTTGAAGTTTGCAACAATCATGATTGTAGATTCTTATTGAAATAGAGAAACGAATTCAAATTTAGTTCGAATTGCAGCGGTAATATAGACATTTGGAATGCACTAAAATATTGGTACGAGTAGGTTACATGCATTATACAGCAAGCGAAAAAATTTAATTGGACATAACATGGATTCATACTCCCTCCTTCCATCTATATAGGGCGTAATGAGTTTTTAAAGACCGCCTTTGACTATTGACAAGATTAATAGTACATGACATGCACAATGTGAAAATTATATCACTGAAAGAACCTTTCACAGACGAATTTAACGGTATGCTTTGTGTAAGTTGCATGTCATATATTATTGCTCTAATATTTGGTCAGAATTAGCATCAAAAACACATTAGGCCCTATATAGATGGAAGGAGGGAGTAGCTTTGAATAGCATTTGTATAGTAAAACGGGGCAAGACTCTCTCTTTGTGTGGTGTGAATAGTTTTATTTTTTTCGTTTTCTTTTTGGTTGAAGTAAGTGCAAATTGATTTGGTACGTACAAGTACAATATTACTACACGTTAGGCTTGTCCCTAAAATTCAGCCCGCGCCTTGTTATATCCCGAAAATTCAGATATCGTGCTCCCAAAACTGGCGCCTTCACAACCCGCGCCTTGCTATCCCGAAATTACTACGCGCGCGAAAACTCCCTCCAGCTACCAAATACCGACACGTGAAATCCCCCTTCTAACCCTAAGCCGAAAGGGCGGCTAGTTCAAATCGGTGGGGGGTACTTTTGTAACACACCCTACATTTTGGACAAGCGCGTCCCTAAGTCATGGTTCACCCCCTCCCATTGCCCCCTTTTCGCCATTCGAAATCCCAGGCTGCCATAACCTCTCTGCTCCAGCCGCGAAACCCCACCCTCATTCGTCCGCCACATCACCGTTGCCCAGCCGGAGCTTCTTCCCGACGATGTCGTCCACCGCAATAGCTCAACGTCCCTCGTCCACCTCCCCAGATGAGGATCCATCGTCCATCTCTTCGTCCCCCCTGGTTCAGCCGCCCCGTCCTCCACCTCCAAGGAGCTGCACCTACGATCGTCTCGTCTATCGCGGCTGCTCCATCCCCACAGTGCCGCCTTAACCTGCTCCACCGGAACCGCATCATCCTCACCAACTCCTCGGACGAAGCCGAGGCCTACTCAGCGCCACCAAAGAGGTTGTACACTCATCGCATCGCACCTTCTCCTTAAATCGACCTCCCGGCACCGAGGGTGCTCCATCCCGCACCCCCATGGAGCGGCTACCTTGAAGCCGGCGCCGCGGGCGACATCTCCATGGCGGCTCTCCCCCAGTGCGAGGCCCCTTCGGGGCGGCGACCATACCAGCCAGGTCTGCTGCTACTGCTCCGGCTCTCGCTCGGTCGCTCGGTCGCTCGTGCTGCTGCTGCTACTCTGGCTCTCGCTCGATTGCTCACTTGCCCAGCTGCTGCTGCTCTGGCTCTTGCTCGCTCGCGCTGCTGCTGCTGCTCTTCCCCTCGCTCGTGCAGCTGCTCTGCTCCGATTTAGCTACACTTTAGTCGACTGAATCAACTTTTGGGTCAGTCGATTTTGAGGGGGTTGGGGAGGGGGGGCTCGCCGGAGTTAAGGATGAACCACCCGCAGCGGGGATGAGGGCTCGCCGGAGAGGTACCCCACTATCTATCTTAGGGTTCAGTGTACGGGGCGGGGGTGCTAGAGGGCTGGCCGGGGCGGCAGGACGGCGGCAGACCGCTGGTGGGGGGTTGTTTCGGGGCGGCGAGGCAGCACTGGGGCCGGTGGTTCGGCCGGTGGTGGCTGGCGGCTCAGGTGGGTGCAGGTTGAAGATGACTGCAGGCCCTCCCTAAACTACATGTCAAGTGCCTCTCTACTACCATTGCGTTCAGTTTCGACAGTAACATTCAAATTCCACAGTAACATATTTTCTTCCTTAGTTTGTAGCTTTTATTCTTTCTTAGAGTTATGTACAGTCTTTTTTCTTTCTCTTTCTTATGTTTTGTTCCCCCTCTTGAGGAACCCTGTTATTACTTCCTGTTCTTTTTTAATAAAATGTTGTGGGGTGTAAGCCCTGCAGTCTCCACGGTCAAAAAAAACATTCAAATTCCACAGTAAGTTTCAGTTTCGACAGTTAAGTTCAGAGTCAACAGTTTTTACCTCATCTATTGTAGTCAGGTGGTTTTTGGTGATGTAAATTTTACATCTATTTTACATCATCTATTGGACTCCAAGTCAGGTCCAAATTAATGTTCAAACTTGAGTTCTAAATTAGTTGTGGGGCACATATCGAGGAAGCAATGAATAGTATCTCTGTCTAATATCTGGTTCACCTAGGGTATGCCTATGTTGTTCATCTTGGGTGGGAAACAAATAGTAAAGCAATCATCATCTGTCTTTTTATTAAATTAAAGCAATCGTCAGCCTGCTATCATTTTTTTTCGATCCATCCACTGGTTGTTACCATCACTCTAATTTTCTACATGCTCTCCTTACACATTCTCACCATATTTTTTTCGTATGCATGTCAGATATTTTACACACTCATGCTGAATATGTAGAGAAAAAGAGAAGAGCTTTGCGCGGCAATACAATGTCATGCAGACATCGCTCCATGGTGGGTTCAATGGCAAACCCTCCCCACCCCTCTCGACATTGTAATCCAGAGGAAGATATCTGTTCTGACTTCTGAGGCGGATTCAGATGCCGTTGACCACTCCTATTTACCCCCAAGGTGTTTGCTCTACCTTGCCATGATGATGTTAGCCATATCATGCATATGTTGCCTTGCAGTGCCTACTTTTGACATCATATATGTCATCTGCTTAGTTTAGACATGTTCTGTAATGCCACCTGTTTAGTTTCTATATCATATATGGGAATTTTGCTGTCTCATGTCTTTTAGCCAGCCATAATATATGTGAAATGTGCAATGTCATCCAGTTTAACCAGGCATCATATATTTGAAGGATATCTTGCCCATCCTTTTCTTCATTACTCCCTCCATTTTTGTATACAAGGCCACTATCAAAATTACAATTTGCAACTATACAAGGCCACTAACATCAATCGAGGTAAAATTGATGAGGTTTGCCTCGTATTAGCAACCGAGGACATTAATACCCCTTGCATGCATGTGGGAGTGAGAAGCTTGGCTTTCATGTACCACATTAATCAACCAACAAGGAGTGAGAGGGTTGTCTTGTTGTGCGTTGAAGAGAAAAATACACATTAATTAACACGCCGAGCGAGGAGAAAAGACAAGCTTGCAACATTGGCTTAAGTAAGCATTAATTTCTACCTTGGTACCTGTAATATGGGTTTGTGGCCTTGTACATAAAAATGGAGGGAGTACATTTCCATTTGTCGACAATGTTTGTACATTAAACTACTCTTCCTGTGAATCAGCCATTTGGGTGGGAGATGGAAAAATCTAGAGTGAAAACAAGGCCTTCAGAGCAGACAGTGCTACCTGTCGAAGCAAATCTCTTGTTGGGTCCCGATAGCACCTCAGAGATGGCTTCAGAGACAGATGGCCAGTCCTATTCCCCCACCGAGGTGTATGCTCTAACTTGGCGCGGTTATACTGCTCATATCATGCATATGGTGTCTTGCATTGCATAGTTTAGACATCATATACACAATATTCAACACCATGTTCTTAGTTCAGACATCATATCGAATGCCCTCTGTTTAGCATATAAATCACATATGTGAATTAAATGATGTGATCCTGATTACTTAGAGAACATGTAGGTGAATTATTCATGCGATCCTGTTTAGTTATTCATCATATCTTTGAATTATGTTATGCTATGCTATCCAGTTTAGATAGACATAATATATGTCAAATTATGTCATGCTATCTGTTTTAGTTAAACAATATACATGTCAACTATTTCATGCCTGTCGGCGTTCTGGGAACGGGGGTCCCCAGACTTGCCTGCCTGCGGCCTGCGGCGTGGCTCAAGTGGGGGCCCAGTGCAGCCCAACTTCATCAGCACGAGCTCAAGACCCTCGCGAGGGGCCAAGCCTCGCGGGGCGGACGACAGGGAGCTTCCTCAGGAGTAGCCTCATAAGGCAGGCTCGCGAGGAGGCGGAGAGATAAAGGCAAAGGCACGTCGTGAGGAGCCCATGACGCAAGCCATGACGATCGAGACCAGGCGGGCGCCGTCCTGCGCGTGTCCTTGTTTCCCCTTTGGTGCAAAGGGGCCAAGCACAGGCCAAGGCATCAGGCAAAGGTTACCGTTTCGGTGCAACAAGACCAAGACCAGCAGAACGGCAGGATGGAGGTCATCGTGGAGCCCAGAACGGCGTCATCGTCAGAGCCTTTGGTAGCCGTAGACCAACTTTAGTCAGGATAAGTGTACTAGATGTTCCCCTTCAAAATGGCCAATTGTTGGCGCCCTTCCCGCTCATTTTTTGGGAAGAGGCCCAGGGACTCCCTCTATAAATAGAGCTAGCCACCACAGGGCAGAGGCACGGATCGATCCGAGAGAGAGAGAGAGAGAGAGAGAGAGAGAGAGAGAGAGAGAGAGAAGCGACTGAACTCACCCAAGCAGTTCATCGCACCAGCTCAAGAAGAGCCCCTCGCGAGGCTGTTCCCCCTTTGTATTGTTCATCACCAGCCCCTGAGGCAATTCACCACAACACACACTGGAATAGGGTATTACACCACAATGGTGGCCTGAACCAGTATAAATCTCGTGTCCCTTGTGTGTTCTTCTTTCTAGCCTAGATTCCTTGCAAGGCTTTGAAACGTGAGCTGGTAGGGGAAAGATCTTCGTGCGCACCCCAGAGTTCGAACCTCAAGGGTCTGCCGGAACCCGAAATCCGACATTTGGCGCGCCATGTAGGGGTGCGCCGGAATCTTTCTTCCACAGTTCTCGTGTCATCTTCCGTCGTGTCCATGGCTGACGCTCGCCGGGCTCGCACCAAGCGTCAGGCTGCTCTCGCCACCCGCGTCACCCAGACGGCGCCCGTCGGCGGTCGCCCTCGTCGTTCCCCGTCGCCTGCCACCAACGCCGCCACCGGCCCGGTGGGGAACAAGCAGCAGGCCTCATCCCTGCATCCTTTGGTGCGGCGGGAAGGCCGCACCGCCACCCCGTCGCTGACTCCAGCCAGTTCGTCGTCCCACGCCCGTCGCGCCCCCACGGACGCACACGCTGTGCTGCTCCTGGCGCGTGAGCTCCTGCACTACCGTCCCGTCGACGACCTCTACAAGGACTGGCTCGCCCGCATCACCGAGCTTGTCAGCGCCGCAGGGGGCTCTCCTTCGCCATATCTCTCGCTGCCTCACCCTCCATCCTGCGCAGGAGGCGATGATCAGGAGGTGCCTCCGCCGCCTCCTTCCCTAGAAGGCGCCCTGGCTCCAAGGCGCACGGCCCCAGGATGAGACCCTCCACGTCTGGCGCCTGTGCGACAAGAAAGGAGCTGCCAAGAAATCCCTCGTCCCCAAGAAGATGCTCGCATGCTCCCAGCACCAGTGCGCCATGACCGCATCCCTGCGCCACCACGTCAAGACCCCGCGCTGCTCCAGGCAGCGGTGCGCGGGAATCCCCAGGAGCAAGCCCCGCATCAGCAAAGGGCTCCAGTGGCCACCGCAGGCTACCGCGCCTTCACCCCCGAGCTACGCAGCATCGCATGGCCAGGCAAGTTCAAGGCTAACCTGCCCCCTTGCTACGACGGCACTGTAGACCCCGCGGAGTTCCTACAGCTCTACAAGCTGGGCATCAAAGCCGCCAACGAGGACGAAAAGGTCATGGCGAATTGGTTTCCCATGGTGCTCAAGGACGGTGCCCGCACCTGGCTCCTGAACCTGGCTCCTGGCACGATCTCCTCCTGGGACGAGATGCGCACTCGCCTCATCGCCAACTTCCAAGGCACTCACGACCGGCCCCCGGCCATGAGCGACCTGCGTCGCATCATGCAATAGCCAGGAGAGACCCCGGAGAAGTACATCCAGCACTTCAACAACGCTCGCCTCAAGATCCCCAGGGTGATTGAGGAAGCCATCATCTCAGCCTTCTCCGATGGCATGCGTGACATCAAGATGAAAGAGGAGCTAGCAATCCATGAAGACCTGTGCACATCCCTGGAGCTGTTCAACTTGGCGACCAAGTGCGCCAGAGCTGAGGAAGGGCGCCTCTCCCTCCTTGAGCTGCCGGTTGCCGATCCAGAAGAGAAGAAGCCCAAGGTCAAGGACGTGAAGTGCAAGGGAGCTGCCGTGCTCGCAGCAGAGCCAGACACCAAGCAAGGCAGGGATCAGCCCGAGTCATCCAAGGGCAGCCGGTACTGCGTGTACCACGACCTCCACACCCACAACACCAATGAATGCCAAGAGCTCAGGGCCGTACGAGATGGGCGTATTGCCCGACGCCCCGAGCGTAACGATTGGGGCTATGGCTGAGGAGGAGGAAGAGGTGCAGGATGATGGGAAGACCGTGGCCCTCGCCAAGGGTGGCGTGACCGACCTCGCGAGGACCGTTGGCAGGACCAGCCTCGCGAGGGAGGTTGGAGGGATCAGCCTCGTGAGGACCGCCCTCAAGGCAACGCAGACCTCGCTCCTCTGCCACCACCGCCAAGGAGGAATGAAGACCATCATCAGGACGAGGGGTCTGGGGGCTTCCAGGAGCCGCATGAAAGCACAAGTGCTCCCTAGGTGGTTTTGGTAATTAATGTCAACATATCTCCTGTTGGACTAACACTTTTATCTAGTATGTTTCAGATAAGTTCAACAATGGAGTGGCATGGACTAAAGGATGTGGGAACTCCTTCAAGATGCTAAGGACAAAGGATTGGCTCAAGCTTCAAGCTCAAGACTCTTCATTTTATATTTTAGTAATCCAAGATCACATTGAGTCTATAGGAAAAGCCAATACTATCAAGAAGGGATGAGGTGTTGCTTAATGAGTTTCTTGCTCCACAGTGCTTAGTGATATGCTCCAAAACCCTCAACTACTTTCCCACTTCCACACATATGACCTAAACCTAAAGTCAAACTCGGCCCCATCGATTCTTTCTATCTGGCGCCACCGAGTTCACATGTCATAACCACTGCCACAAACCCTGGACAAATCGGTCTCACCAATAGCGATCTCAGTCTCACCGAGATGGGATTGTAATCTCTCTGTGTATGTCCATTGCCAAAATCGGTCTCACGGAGTTGAGCAATCGATACTGCCGAGATTACAATGCAAACTCTCTGGTTAACTTATTACCAAAATCGGTCCCACCGAGTTTGAGTAATCGGTCCCACCGAGTTTGCCTGACCAACTCTCTGGTTAGCTAATTACCAAAATCGGTCTCATCGAGTTTGTGTAATCGGTCTCACCGAGATTATGTTATGCCCTAACCCTAACCATATCAGTCTTACCGAGTTGCATGTCGATCCCACCGAAAATCCTAACGTCACTAGATTTGCTAATTCGGTCTAACCGAGTTTGTTGATTCGGTCCCACCGAGTTTGGTAAATTGTGTGTAACGGTTAGATTTTGTGTGGAGGCTATATATACCCCTCCACCTCCTCTTCATTCATGGAGAGAGCAATTAGAACGTGCCTACACTTCCAGCATACATTTTCTGAGAGAGTACCACCTACTCATGTGTTGAGGCCAAGATATTCCATTCCTACCATATGAATCTTGATCTCCAGCCTTCCACAAGTTGCTTTCCACTCAAATCTTCTTTCCACCAGATCCAAATCCTATGAGAGAGAGTTGAGTGTTGGAGAGACTATCATTTTGAAGCACAAGAGCAAGGAGTTCATCATCAATGCACCATTTGTTACTTCTTGGAGAGTGGTGTCTCCTAGATTGGCTAGGTGTCACTTGGGAGCCTCCGACAAGATTGTGGAGTTGAACCAAGGAGTTTGTAAGGCCAAGGAGATTGCTTAATTCATGACGATCTACCGCTAGTGAGGCAAGTCCTTCGTGGGCGGCGGCCATGGTGGGATAGACAAGGTTGCTTCTTCGTGGACCCTTTGTGGGTGGAGCCCTCCGTGGACTCGGGCAACCGTTACCCTTCGTGGGTTGAAGTCTCCATCAACGTGGATGTATGATAGCACCACCTATTGGAACCACGACAAAAACATCCGTGTCTCCAATTGCATTTGAATCCTCCAAAACCCTTCCCTTTACATTCTTGCAAGTTGCATGCTTTACTTTCCACTGCTCATATACTCTTTGCATGCTTGCTTGTTATGTATTGTGAATGTTAAACTTGCCTAAACTCCAATTAAACTTAAAGAAGTTAAAAACTGCAACTTTGATGCTTAGTGTCTAATCACCCCCCCTCTAGACACCTCTTCTCAAGGTCCTACAAGTGGTATCAGAGCATTGGTCTCCATTGCCTTGGTTTAATCACCATTGGAGGAAGATGGATGAGTATACTTTGGGGAGTCTTAGACATAGAGTGCCTATACTTGATGGAGAGTATTTTCATGAGTGGAAAAATGAGATGCTTGTAATTTTCAATCAATATCATTTGAACAAGTACATTGCTAGCCCTTGTGCACCTCATGTTGATCCTATGCATCCTACTCTTGATGAGTCAATTGACATGATTAGGAATCTTAGAACTGTTAATCTTATCACTAGAGGCTTGCCTAGAAACTTAATTAGAAACTTGCCTACTCTTGAGTGTGCCTACACTATATGGAAATTTCTTGAGGAACGCTTTCCAAATTATTCCTTGAAAATTCTAGATGAAATTCTCCATAAGTCTATTGCCTTGAGTAAGATGAATACTAGTGATCATATGTTTGGTGATCGTCTATTTGAACTTACAAATCTTACGCGTGCCAAAGGAGATGTTGGAATTATTGGTGATATTATTTCCGAAGCTATAAGAATTCATAAGCAAGATCATTGTCAAACTCACTCTAACGAATTACCCTCTCTAGGACTTGATCCACCACATGACAATGTTGAACATGGATACTATGACGAGGATGATGATAGTGACTTCGATCTTGACGATGCAATGAGACACTTTGGTCTTATGGCAAATCTTCGGGGATATATGTCAGGAGGAAAGGAATGGGTTCTTGACAGTGGATGTACCAATCATACGACCAGAGATAAAGGCATGTTTCATGAGCTTGCTGAAAACAATGGTCCTCGAAAGTATGTCACTTTCGGTGACAACTCAAAGGGTAAGGTGGTTGGCCTCGGTAAGGTGGCCATATCACATGATAGCTCCATTCAGAATGTTATGCTCGTTGAATCCCTTGGCTACAACTTACTTTCAGTATCTAGACTTGCTGATTTCGGTTTCAATGTCCTATTTAGTGAAGTAGATTGTCAAGTGTTTCGTCGAGACAATCATAAAATGGTCTTAACCGGTATACGTAGAGGTGATCTTTACATTGTTGATTTCTCTAAAAAAGCTCAACCTAAAACTTGCTTCATTGCTAAATCCTCAAAAGGTTGGTTATGGCATAGACGACTAGGTCACGTTGGCATGAGAAACCTTGACAAGCTTATTAAAGGGAATCATATCCTTGGTGTTAACGATGTCATATTTGATAAGGATAGACTTTGCAGTGCTTGTCAAGCAGGTATACAGGTTGGAGGAAGGCATCCCGTGAAAAACATCATGACCACAAGGAGGCCACTCGAGCTACTTCACATGGATCTTTTTGGTCCCAACTCTTACAAGAGTCTCGATGGAAATTCTTTTGGTCTAGTTATAGTTGATGATTTTTCAAGATTTACATGGGTGTTCTTTCTCGATGATAAATCACAGTTCCAAAAGATCTTCAAAAACTTCGCTAGGAAGGCCCAAAATCAATTTGAAGTAAAGATCAAGAAGGTTCGCAGCGACAACGGAACGGAGTTCAAGAATGCAAATGTGGACACCTTTCTTGATGAAGAAGGGATTTCATACGAGTTCTCGGCTACGTACACACCTCAACAAAATGGAATTGTTGAGAGGAAGAACCAGACGCTCATAGAAATGGCGAGAACGATGCTTGATGAGTACAAGACACCGAAGCACTTTTGGGCAGAGGCGGTTGAGACAGCTTGTCATGCAACAAATCGCTTGTATCTTCACAAGCTACTCGGCAACACGACATACGAGCTCCTCACCAGTAACAAACCCCAAGTTGGATACTTTCGAGTATTCGGCTCAAAGTGCTACATTCTTGATAAGCATCGTCGTTCTAAATTTGCTCCTAAGTCTCATGAAGGTTTCCTACTAGGTTATGGCTCAAACTCTCACACTTTCCGTGTCTACAACAATTTTACCCGAAAGGTTGAAGAGACGGTAGATGTGAAGTTTGATGAATCTAACGGCTCGCAAGTAGAGCAATTGTCAATTGATGTAGGAGATAAAGATCCTTCGGAAGCAATCCAAGACTTGTCTATTGGCAAGGTCCGTCCAATGGAGGTGAAGGAGAGTACCTCGTCCGTCCAAGTGGAAGCTTCTACTTCACGACAAGATGAACCAAGAGTTGATACGGAAGCATCCACAAGTGGGACACACCAAGATGAAGAAAACGAGGAAGTGCATCAAGATGAACGTCAACAACCTCCTTCTCCACCACGACAAGAGAACGACAACGCCAACAATGAAGAAGGCCAAGAAGAAGAACAAGATGAAAAAGAAGTTCAACCAAGAACCAAGCAAAAGCTTTCACGAGTTAGAGCAAGAATTGCTAAAGACCATCCCGTCGAGCAAATCTACAATGATATTCAAACCGGGAGAATCACTCGCTCTAAAACTCGTTTAGCTAACTTTTGTGAAAATTATTCTTTCATCTCTAGCATTGAACCTATGAAGGTCGAAGAAGCATTGGAAGATCCGGATTGGATAAATGCTATGCATGAAGAGCTACACAACTTTGAGAGGAACCAAGTTTGGACATTGGTTGAGAATCCCGACAACAACCACAACATCATCGGTACCAAATGGGTGTTTCGCAACAAGAAAGATGAAGATGGACAAGTAGTTCGCAACAAAGCACGTCTCATCGCCCAAGGCTACACACAAGTCGAAGGTATGGACTATGGTGAGACTTACGCTCCCGTTGCTAGACTTGAGTCCATTCGCATCTTACTTGCCTATGCTAATCACCATGATATCACCCTGTACCAAATGGACATTAAAAGTGCTTTTCTAAATGGTGAAATAGAGGAGGAAGTTTATGTTAAACAACCTCCCGGCTTTGTCAACCCTAAGAAACCCAATCATGTTTACAAACTTCACAAAGCTCTTTATGGTCTTAAACAAGCTCCTAGAGCATGGTATAAATGCTTGACCAAGTTCCTCATTAAAAAGGTTTGAAATTTGGAAAATTGATTCCACACTTTTTACTAAAAGGGTTAATGGAGAACTATTTGTGTGCCAAATCTATGTTGATGATATTATATTTGGTTCAACTAACCGTCATTTTAGTGAGAAGTTTGGGAAGCTAATGTCAGAGAAGTTTGAGATGTCTATGATGAGTGAACTCAAATTCTTTCTTGGTTTGCAAATCAAGCAAACTAAGGAAGGTACCTTTGTCTCTCAAACAAAGTACACCAAGGACCTATTCAAGAAGTTCAATATGCAAGAGTGCAAAGGTATGTCTACACCCATGCCTACTAGTGGACATCTTGACTTGACCAAAGATGGTGAACCGGTTGATCAAAAGGTTTATCGCTCTATGATTGGTTCATTGTTATATATATGTGCTTCACATCCCGATATCATGCTAAGTGTGTGCATGTGTGCACAATATCAAGATGCTCCTAAAGAATGACATCTTAAGGCCGTGAAAAGGATAGTGAGATACATCCATACACCAAATTTTGGCATTTGGTATCCTAAGAGGGCCTCTTTCGATCTTGTTGGCTACTCCGACTCGGACTATGTCGGAGACAAGGTTGATAGAAAGTCCACTTCGGGTACTTGTCAATTTCTTGGTAGATCTCTTTTGTCTTGGTCCGCCAAGAAACAAAACTCGGTATCCTTATCCACCGCCGAAGCGGAATACATTGCCGCTGGTTCATGTTGTGCTCAATTACTTTGGATGACCCAAACTCTTAAAGATTATGGGATATATGTGAAACATGTTCCATTGCTTTGTGACAATGAAAGTGCTATCAAAATTGGTCATAATCCCGTACAACACTCTCGAACTAAGAAAATTGAAGTTCGTCATCATTTCATTCGAGATCATGTTGCTAAGGGTGACATTAATCTTAAGCACGTTCGCACCGAAAAGCAATTAGCAGATATATTCACTAAACCTCTTGACGAGAAAGTGTTTTGCAGGTTAAGAGGAGAATTGAACATCATTGATGCTTCAAACATGGAGTAGGAACTCCATTGGATACATGCAAGACATGAGCTTATGACTAATCCTTGATATTTCTCTTATGATGAAAATCTTATGTCTTGGATATATTTGCATCTTGCATGTTATATAACCCATGTAGGTACTTGGTTGAATCAAATTCCATGAGATTGTAATCTACTCACATCTTGAGCAATCTCTACATCACCAAGTTTCTACACTATGGTGGTTGAAGACAAGGATGCACGGAACCATTCAAACATATCCTTTGACAAATTCTATGTTGAGCTTCATGATTTTCATTTTTGGATACACAAGTGCTCTTCCTTGCAAGAACTAACCCATGTAGGTAGATGGACTCAAATTCCAAGTGGTGCTCCCAATTCTTGATGAGCTACATCAACCTTGAGCAACCCACACAAGTTCAACTACATGGACAACACCACCAACCAAGGTATGTTATTCCATCTTAGAGAAGCTTTACTCCAAGTCATGAGCTAAAGCAACTTGACAAGATGTGAATACATCAAGATGCTTAAACAAAAAATGGCAACCCCATTTTGAGCTTAAACGATGAGTATGACCTATGATCAAGTGATCTCACTTGACTCCTAAGTCAATATACTCTAACATAGGTGACTTTGTCGCCGACCATCTCTAGATGAAGTCCTCTTGTGTTCTTTTCTGTGTTTTTACATTTGTCTCATGCATATTTGTTTCCCCTTTCATAAAAACTTCATCTAGATTTCTTTCTGTCTGCTCTGCATTTTCTGCATCCAATTCATTGCATATCATTCAGTAAATTCCTTGCAAATCTTTGTGAGATCTTACTAGTCTAGTGAGCTGAGGTGACAAGTGTTTTCTCTGTGATGAACTCGGTTTCACCGATTTGTTGTTTTCGGTCCAACCGAATCCTTTCGGTACAACCGAAGCATACCACTCGGTGCCACCGATTTCACAACAGGAAAAATAGTTTGCCACTTATTCTGTGTTTCTTCTGATCCAGCTCCACTCAATTAATCTTGTCCTCTACAAGCATCACATTTATATAAATGCTTTGTGCTGTGACTCAAGGATCAAACCCTTCTTGGAAATTGATGTCAAAGGGGGAGAGAGAGATCACATCAAAGCTTATCACTTAGAGAGATCACATCAGAGAGAGAGAGAGAGTATCACCTCCTCAGGGGGAGAAAGAGATCTCCAAGGGGAGAGAATACTCAAGTAGAAAGTATTTCTCAAGGATCCCAGATGCTTGGTGTTCAAGAGGAGAGATGCCACATGTCTTCTTGAGGGGAAAGACATGTTCATATGTGCTTATTTGCATTAGCTCTGTTCAACTATATCCTTCAGCTCTGATTTTCTATTCCCTATCTTCTCCCAGTATCCCATGCTAGATTCAGGGGGAGCAAGACATCTAAGGGAAAGAAATCATTTAAATTCATTGCATATCTTTATCCTTGGGGACATGTCTAATCCAATGTGGTACTTAGTACTCACTCTCTACATGTCATCCCAGTCTTGGTATTCTTGTGGTTTCTTCTGTTTGCTCTGGCTAGTAGATGTACCTGTGTTATCTAACCTTGTTTACACAGGTTCATTCCATCCTAAGCCAACTCAAGACTACAAGGTAAGTATATGCATCACAATCATGTGTATGAGAAATTCTTGCTAATATACATACTGTTTGCAAGAAGGGCTCATGGGCATGAAGGTATTTTCTTTAATATTCTTTGCTCTGATTCATATGGCCAAGATACATGTAACACATTGCCTGCTCTATCATGGTTATGCTCTCACATGCTTCTATATTCCATATTCACATGATTGCATTCATGTAGGGGGAGCCTATGCTTGTTACATGTCTTTCCAAAGCTTTACTTGTTATTCTTTATATCTTTATCTAAATCTTTGATGTATGTTGTCAGCAATTACCAAAAAGGGGGAGATTGAAAGCACAAGTGCTCCCTAGGTGGTTTTGGTAATTAATGTCAACATATCTCTTGTTGGACTAACACTTTTATCTAGTATGTTTCAGATAAGTTCAAAAATGGAGTGGCATGGACTAAAGGATGTGGGAACTCCTTCAAGATGCTAAGGACAAAGGATTGGCTCAAGCTTCAAGCTCAAGACTCTTCATTTTATATTTTAGTGATCCAAGATCACATTGAGTCTATAAGAAAAGCCAATACTATCAAGAAGGGATGAGGTGTTTCTTAATGAGTTTCTTGCTCCACAGTGCTTAGTGATATGCTCCAAAACCCTCAACTACTTTCCCACTTCCACACATATGACCTAAACCTAAAGTCAAACTTGGCCCCACCGATTCTTTCTATCCGACGCCACCGAGTTCAAATGTCATAGCCACTGCCACAAACCCTAGACAAATCGGTCTCACCGATAGGGATCTCGGTCTCACCGAGATGGGATTGTAATCTCTCTGTGTATGTCCATTACCAAAATCAGTCTCACCGAGTTTGAGAAATCGGTACTCCTGAGATTACAATGCAAACTCTCTGGTTAACTTATTACCAAAATTGGTCCCACCGATTTTGAGTAATCGGTCCCACCGAGATTGCCTGACCAACTCTCTGGTTAGCTAATTACCAAAATCGGTCTCACCGAGTTTGTGTAATCGGTCTCACTGAGATTACGTTATGCCCTAACCCTAACCATATCGGTCTTACCGAGTTGCATGTCGGTCCCACCGAAAATCCTAACGGTCACTAGATTTGCTAAATCGGTCCGACCGAGTTTGTTGATTCGGTCCCACCGAGTTTGGTAAATTGTGTGTAACGGTTAGATTTTGTGTGGAGGCTATATATACCCCTCCACCTCCTCTTCATTCGTGGAGAGAGCAACTCAGAACGTTCCTACACTTCCAACATACATTTTCTGAGAGAGAACCACCTACTCATGTGTTGAGGCCAAGATATTCCATTCCTACCATATGAATCTTGATCTCTAGCCTTCCCCAAGTTGCTTTCCACTCAAATCTTCTTTCCACCAGATCCAAATCCTATGAGAGAGAGTTGAGTGTTGGGGAGACTATCATTTTGAAGAACAAGAGCAAGGAGTTCATCATCAACGCACCATTTGTTATTTCTTGGAGAGTGGTGTCTCCTAGATTGGCTATGTGTCACTTGGGAGCCTCCAACAAGATTGTGGAGTTGAACCAAGGAGTTTGTAAGGGCAAGGAGATCGCCTACTTCGTGAAGATCTACCGCTAGTGAGGCAAGTCCTTCGTGGGCGACGGCCATGGTGGGATAGACAAGGTTGCTTCTTCGTGGGCCCTTCGTGGGTGGAGCCCTCCGTGGACTTGCGCAACCGTTACCCTTCATGGGTTGAAGTCTCCATCAACGTGGATGTATGAAAGCACCACCTATCGGAACCACGACAAAAACATCCGTGTCTCCCATTGCGTTTGAATCCTCCAAAACCCTTCCCTTTACATTCTTGCAAGTTGCATGATTTACTTTGCGCTTCTCATATACTCTTTGCAAGCTTGCTTGTTATGTATTGTGAATGTTAAACTTGCCTAAACTCCACTTAAACTTAAAGAAGTTAAAAACTACAACTTTGATACAGTGTCTAAT
>NC_057801.1:414856684-414874633 GCF_018294505.1 Triticum aestivum
CAAGGTCCTACACCGCGTGCAATCGCTTGAATCCTGGGCGGCGCTCAGGCCCCAGCCTCTCAGCGCATCTTCAAGCAGTTTGCTCGCAAGGTGAATGCAGTCCTCCCCAACCTTGAGGCCACGCACCCTCTCACGTGGTATGCATGCGCTATCACGTTCAGCTCAGCGGATCAGCTCAAGTGTGCAGCAACGGCCAGAGTCCTCCTGATGCTTTGCTCCTCAGTCATCGGCAATGTGCAAGTCACCAGGACCCAACGTCCTGTCCGTCGAGACATTCAACAATCTCCAAGTGCCATACGATTAGCTTCAGCCGACCAAGCCTTTCTCAGGAGTCACTGATGGTTCCACTATTCTGATAGGGCAAGTTCGCCTTCCTGTCACCTTTGGGCAGCGCAACAATTACCGCACCGAGCTCATTGACTTCGACGTCGCCCACATTCGCCTGCCATACAATGCCATCCTCGGATACCCAGCCCTGGCCAAGTTCATGGCAGTGACTCACCATGGCTATAATGTCCTCAAGATGCCAGGAAGCGGCGGAATCATCACAGTGCCCTGTGAGGAAAGGGATGCGGTGTGTTCTCTTGAGTGTGCCTTCCAAGCCGCGGCACTCGAAGACCCAGATCACAGGAGCGGGATTCCCAAGGCGGTCCCCAAGAAGAAGAACGCTTCACTTGGCCCAAACCATCAGGAGGCAGGTACCTCCGGAGGCGTTGCATCAAGATCTGCGCCCGTTCAGGGGGCGCCACCCTCTGTCGCATAGGAAGGCGCGCCCGGCGCCCTCCTTGAGCAGGGCTCGGGGGCTCTTTCTTGGAGAGCCACCGACTTTGCCAAGGTCACAAGGGAGGCGCTCGGGCACCGCTTGGAGGCATGCTTCAAAGCACGTTTCCCTCGGGAAAGTATGAGGCAAGGAGGGCCAAACCCTCAGGAGTTCATCGCGAGGAACATTCAGGAACTACAGGAGTCAAGAGTCATGCACGGCAGCCGCCGCCTGCCCGCCGCAGCCCCCCATCCAGGTGAAGATAGTGGGCTGCGCGTCTGCATCAACGTGCCAGGGCTCAACCGAGCCGCGTCTCAGGAGCGCCTCTGGCCTTCGCGCGTGGGGCGTTGCGAGGATCCACCTCACAGCTACGTTCGCATGCCTTTTGGCCTGCCGAACGCCGCTGCTGCTCATCAGTGCCTGCTGAGGAGCATTATGGAGGCTCAGGAGGTCAGGCATCACGCGGTCCTGGCGGAGATGGAGATGGCCCTCGAAGATCCACTTGTGCCCCCGGAGCCTCCCGAGGCTCCTGGTCCCAAGAGCTCGTGAGGGTTGGCTTCCTCACCACGTGTCGTCCGCTACTTTAGCATCCCTTCGTCTTCAACGGTATCATGTGACATCTTTCAAAGTTCCATATTTAGTTGGGAGCACCCATAGGGCTGCATCATTCCTAGGTCGCGTGGGTCCGTCCCTGCGGCATGTATCCGTTTTGCTTATGCTCTTTACCTACCTTGTTGGGGCATCCCTCGGGCTGCATTATCCCCAAGCTGCTCGGGCCAGACCCAGTGGCGCTTTTTCCGCATCTATCTGAAATGGATTTGCTCCTCCATGCTTAACCTGATTCCCGTGATTATCTTCTACTACCTATCATGGGTCTCTCCACCCTCATGCAAAGTGCTTGCACGTTAAAAGGGGGGTACCTGAGCATCGCGACTCATGGGCTCTTACCGGCTCTCCAGCCCTCACCCCCTGGCCTTGACCCACGGCATCGCGACCTGGCATACCAGCGGCGGCTGAGCTCGCTCGAGGGCCGGGACCTGAGGACATAGAGCATTTGAATTCTAACCACCTTGAAGGAGCATACCATTGATAAAGGCCCAGAGCCAGGCGCAACCTGCCTCGAGGTAGGGCCTCGTGAGTCCCGTGCTGGCTCACGGGTACCCAGATACACCTCTCCTAGCCCTACCATGCCGGCCACGTGTCAGGGCAGGGCCGTACACGCCCTGGGGGCTCCTCCAAGAGGGGAGCCCCCTCCCACGCACCAGTGGAAGCACCATGCTCCGCGCTGGCTGACGACACTGCTGAGGAGCGGCTTTGCCCGTACACATACGAAAGTACTATGCTCCGCGTTGGTGATAAACAACTAAGCGCGGCCCACGGCCATACCAACCTCAGGGAGCCCAGAGCTCAGTGTCCGGCACCGTCGCAACGCCTCCCCTTGGGAGTGCCGCACGAGGGGGCTGGACACGGGGGCTACGCCCGGGCCACGCCCGAGCGCACGCCACGCAGCCAGGTCCCTCGGACCTGGTCGTTGCACGCCCCTCCCCTGGTGGAGCCAAGGTATGAAAACTCGTTTGAACGTCAAGGGGGACTCCTGAGCATCATGACTCAGGAGCCTAACTGGTCATGTAGCCCCTCACTCCTTAGTCTCGTCCTTGTTTCCGGTCGGGGCTAACGGCGGCTGAGGTATGCGTGGGGCCGGGCCCTGTCGACGTAGAACGACAAATCCACTCCTATGCCTCCCTTCCCTACTTGTTGTTCGCACGTCAAGGGGGACTCCTGAGCATTGTGACTCAGGAGCCTAACTTGCCACGTAGCCCCTCACTCCTTAGTCCTGTCCTGGTTTCTGGTCGAGGCTAACGGCGGCTGAGGTATGCGCGGGGCCGGGCCCTGCCGACGTAGAACACAAGAAAATAGGAGGGGAAAATGCAAATTCCAGGGAATTCAAAAGCAAATATTACAAGCCATAGATGGTCTCACAACGCCAAACACAAGTTTAAACGCCTCCACGAGGCATGGTGCATGTTGCAGGAATTAAAACAGAACAGAAGCTGCAAAGGGATCACTTTTCAGTGGCGTTGCCGCCTGTGGTGGAGTCACGCTGGGCGGCTCCGCCTCCTGAGGCCACGGAGCTGGCGGCGTCGTGCCTGGGCAAGGTGCTGAAGGCGCGCAACTTCCCCAGCAAAGCCTCGGCTCGGCCTTTCACGGCCCCCGCAGCAGCAGCGGCAAGGTCGCCGCTCACGGGTTCCAGCAGGCTGTCGAGGTCGACGTTGGGGTCGTGAAGGTAGACGTGGCCGAGGACACGCGTCAACGCTCCAGAAGACAGGGCACGCGCCTCCGCCTCGGCCGTGGGACCAAGGCCGTCCGCGACATCTTCAAGCGCACGGACCTGGAAGGGAAGCAGCTCGGCAGGGCCGTCCTCTGCACCAGCCAACGGCTTCTCTAAGCCGCCCTCATAAAGCGTGTTCAGCGCGGCGCGAGCTTTCTCCTCCAGCTTCACGAAGGCCACTCGATCCTCGGCCAGGACCTTCACCTTGTCGTCTAACTCGGTCCTCTCCGCCTTCAGCGACTGCTCCAGCGTCTCCAACCGGCCTCGGCGGTCATCAAGCTTGGCGTCCCGGTCCCTGACGGGATCCTCCCGAGCCTCCATCTCCTTCTCCTTCTCCTGGCGGCCGCGGACCTCCTTGGCGAGCTCGTCACCAGGCCTTGCAGCTCGACCTCCAGCGCCTTGCAGCGGCCCCGTGCATCCGCAGCATCGCCCTGGGCAGCATCGCGAGCGGCCTTGGCCTGGCAGGCAGCTTGCTTCTCCCCATCGGAGGCCGACAAGGCCTGGCTCAGTGCCGCTCGGATGGAGGCAGTAGAACGGGTCCAGCTAGAAGCTAGCTCCAGGCGCCCGACCACCAGGCGGGGGTCCGTGCTCCGAGGATCCTCCCGCAGTCGGCTCAGTTCGTTGGCAGCCTGGTCCAGGACGGCAGAGGGATCAGAAGAGACGGGAGCCAGTGGAGCAGGCGGAGAGGACGGCAGTGTGATCACGGCTTGGGAGGAAGGAGCCCCTTGGGCCTTGGACACCTCGGCGGCAGCATCGAGCGCAGGCACCTCCAGAGTCAGCGGGGCCACAGGGGCTGACTCCTCGCCAGAGTGCCCCTGCTGGGCTTGCGAGGATGACCGGGCAGGGGAAGAACGAGCCTTGATGCCTCCTTTCCCCGCAGATGAAGGCGCTGCCCCCATAGACGAGCTCGCCTCAAGCAGGGCCGCAGAAGCCCCTTTCAACCTCTTCGCTGCAGGTGCCGGCCTAGCCAAAAGAATGCAGACGTCAAGCCTCGGTGGCAGAAACAAAGCAAAGCGCGGATCGAGCACTTACTGCTCGTCGTTCATGGACTCAAGCAGCCTCCGGCCAAACTTGAAGCCCGAGAGCCTAGAGCTGCGATCGGCTTTGGGAGTCCCAGAGGCAGAAGGCACGTCGGGAGGGCCGGAGCTGGCCTCAGACCACCCCGGGACCAGAGCAGACCCTGGCAGAACCAGCCCCTACCTGCCCTTCCTCGGGACCAAGGGAGAATCCTCCCCTCCTCGCCTGGCGCCGGCCTCGTCGTCGTCCGGCATGGAGCGGAGGGCGCGGGACCTGCGCCGAGGGAAGGACTCCCCCGACTCCTCGCCAGTCGCCTCAGAGTCAGACTCTTCTTCCTCCTCCTCTTCTTCCTCCTCACTCCCGCTGGAGTCGTCAGAGCACACGTTCACCATCGCCAGCGCCGCCAGATCCCCGGGAGCTTCTACGGGCACGAGCCCGTCACTGTTGAAGGTGGGCATGGCGTTCACCACCTGCTCCCAGTCGTCGTGAAGGAACAGGGGGACGGGAGCGCCCTCTGGGCTTGCCACGTCTCCCCCAACCAAGGAGTGGAGAGCCGCGACCAGATCTTCGTCGGCCAGGGCCTCAGAGCTTAGGCAAAGGGCAGCATCCACTTCCCCAAGCCTCCACAATGGGAGCGAGTGCTCCCGGAGTGGAGCCACCTGGTGCTCCAGGAACTCCCTCAGGAGTGTGGCCCCGGTCAGCTTCGCTGCCCCCAAGTTGCCTGGCCTCAGGTCCGCGTTCATCCTCTTCAGCACCGCCCTCGCATGAGGGTCGACAAGCTCCGTGTTGGACCATGCATCAACGGCCTTGGGCTGCCCCGTAGGTAGCACCAGTCGGGGGTGGAGGCGCCCGACATCCACCATGACCCACTTGCTTCGGAAGCCTTCGATCCTCTTCCCAGGCTTCGAGATGGCATTGGAGTTGGAGTATGCGATAAAGCTCGCACATGCAGTGATGTGGGCACGAGAAACCCGGAGGTAAAAGTAATGACGCAGCAAAGCCACTGAGGGCTTTACCCCAATGTGAGCCTCGCAATAGTAGGCGAAAATCACCAGGAGAAGAACATAGTTGGGGTGGAGGTGCAGAGCTTGCAAGTTGTATTGGCGAAGAACAACAAGGAAGAACTCGGAAAAAGGAGGCACCAGACCCGTGATGATGGCGCTCACAAAGAGTGGGTAGAAGGTTCTCCCCTTGCCTTCAGGCTGGTCGGAGCCGGCCTTGAGCATAGTCGCTCCCTCGTTGCCCTGCGCCACCGTCATCAGGAGCGTGAGGATGAGATTCTTCTCCAACACATTCGGGGGATCCAGAGCCGGCGAGTACCAGGCCTCGGTCGGGGTCTTGCGAGGCGCCATCGCTTGCCGGATGGAAGGGATTGAGACATATCTGGAGGATTTCGGAAGCAAGAAGGAGAAGAGCGAGAAAGGGGATCTGGAGCAAGGCGAATGAGAGCGAAGCAGGTAAGTCTGGCCTGGACACCCCTTTTGTCAGATGTGCGGTTGCCGAGGCGTCGTGGGGAAGCGGAGACGCCCACGTCCAATCAATCTCCACGCGGTGCTCAAGGCCGCAGGCTATTGGGGCCCGCGGCGCTTCGCACTTGCCCCTTCGCTTCTCTGCTAAGCCAAGTCCGAGCGCGCCTTGGGCCCGGGGGCTACTGTCGGCGTTCTGGGAACGGGGGTCCCGAGACTTGCCTGCCTGCGGCCTGCGGCGTGGCTCAAGTGGGGGCCCAGTGCAGCCCAGCTTCATCAGCACGAGCTCAAGACCCTCGCGAGGGGCCAAGCCTCATGGGGTGGACAACAAGGAGCTTCCTTAGGAGCAGCCTCATCAGGCAGGCTCGCGAGGATGCGGAGAGATCAAGGCAAGGGCACCTCGCGAGGAGCCCATGACGCAAGCCATGACGATCGAGCCAAGGCGGGCGCCAGGCGGGCGCCGCCCTGCGCAGTGTCCTTGTTTCCCCTTTGGTGTAAAGGGGGCAAGCACAGGCCAAGGCATCAGGCAAAGGTTACCGTTTCGGTGCAACAAGACCAAGACCTGCAGAACGGCAGGATGGAGGTCATCGTGGAGCCCAGGACGGCGTCATCGTCAGAGCCTTTGGCAGTCGTAGACCAACTTTAGTCAGGATAAGTGTACTAGATGTTCCCCTTCAAAATGGGCAATTGTTGGCACCCTTCCCGCTCATTTTTTGGGAAGAGGCCTAGGGCCTCCCTCTATAAATAGAGCTAGCCACCACAGGGCAGAGGCACGGATCGATCCGAGAGAGAGAGAGAGAGAGAGAGAGAGAGAGAAGTGATTGAACTCACCCAAGCAGTTCATCGCACCAGCTCAAGAACAGCCCCTCGTGAGGCTGTTCCCCCTTTGTATTGTTCATCACCAGCCCCTGAGGCAATTCACCACACCACACACTGGAGTAGGGTATTACACCACAATGGTGTCCTGAACCAGTATAAATCTCGTGTCCCTCGTGTGTTCTTCTTTCTAGCCTAGATTCCTTGCAAGGCTTCGAAACGTGAGCCGGTACGGGAAAGATCTTCGTGCGCACCCTAGAGTTCGAACCTCAAGGGTCTGCCGGAACCCGAAATCCGACAATGCCCTCTTTTTTCCACACTATCTATTACATCTGTCTCTCATACAATGTCTGTACATTCAACTATGTTTCTTGTTTATTAGCCATTTGAATTGGAGCGGGTGATGCCAGTATCTAGCGGACTAAAAACACGGTCTTCAAATAAAACAGTGCTACCTCTTGGTGGAGATAGCACCCCGGTTGTACATGCACGAGAACCAGCCCTACCACACATAACCCAAAATCTCGCAGATTGTACCCCTACTGCGATGGACACAGAACCAGCTTCACCCAATCTAACCCCAACCCCAGCAGATAGTAACACAGTTCCTGTTGACACAACACCATCTCCACCACAGAGCTCCCAAACAAGAGCAGTTAGTAAGGTAGCTCCAGTTCCCAAAGGTCCAGTACTACCACGGCGAACCCCAACTCAACCAGTTAGTACGCCTATTCCTATGGAGGAAGCACAACCAGCTAGTCGTAGTTTAGCATCTATCACATTTGATGTTGTTAAATCGTATGTGCGTATCTTCCCATCTTGCAAATATTATACTGAAGATGAAGGAAAATGCCAGTTGCAGGTGTTTGTCCAGGAGTTATGTGTAAGTAATGTTATTCTTGGAAATTACTTTGCTTTGTCCCATACATCCTACCTCCATGATGGTTATAATACATCCATTTTTCTCATTTTTCTCAATAGAGAAGGACCGATTTGGAAACTCAGGATGAGGTACCCTGTGCTAATACCTCTGCTATCTTCAAGAATGCTTGGTGGCAGTATCGGAATTACCTGAAGAAAACGTACTTCACCAGCAAAGAAACTCATCAAATTCCCTTACGTTCTCCCGAGACACATTTACTGGACGATGACTGGGAACGCCTTGTTCTGTACTGGTCCCGAACCAAGAATGTGGTAAGGTCTATGAGCTCATTGTCTATTTTTAAGTACTATATTCTTGCGTCTTACTGTACTCTATTCATGTAGAACAAGTGCCTAAACCTGAAGAACAACTGTTCTAATTTAAGATTCCATTGCTATCATAGTTCAAAAAAGCGCTAGGCGTTAATTGTGCGTTTTGCCACCGCCTTGCGCTTTACTGACCAAAGCGCATGCTTATGCACAATTATGCACAGATTAAGCGTAGTTATGCGCAATGCGTTTTGCCAACGCCTAGAGCCTAGGCGCGCTTAAGCGCTCACTTAGGCGCGCCTTTTTTAAGTATGATTGCTTTCCTCTTGTATCACTATATTTACTCATACAAACTTATTTTTAAGTTGAAGGATCCAATCGAAACTCCAATGGCACAGCAGGTATGTTCACGCATGTTTCTTTAACAGGTTTGCTTTTATCAATAGCTCTGTTGATTTCAATTTCAATTGTGTATACAGTTGACTTCTCATATCATGCACATTACTAGCATCACAACAGAGCCAATAGTGTTGTTCTACATGTAGACCCATGGAACCCATCTGAAATCTTGTTGTGCCATGTAGTTTCCCACACTTTGTATTCTTTCACTGCTGCTTTGTCTTGAACTGATATGATTTGAACTGTGTCTCTATTTGATTTGGCAAGACAATGAAGTGACCATAGGACATAGATATATGTTTGTTTGATGCTTTTATTATGTACTAGTACTTGGCAATAGAATACTTGGTTGTTTAATCATGTCCACCTTACTAATGAACTGGTTCATCGAAATGAGTTTCATATACTAGTACATGCTAAACTTGTCATGTGTCTGCTTGTTTCTTCTTTTAGAATGCTGACAGAATATTGGGGAAGAGTGCCTTATTAAGCAATGGTAAAGGAAGTAATGTAGATAAGGTTCAGGATAGTGACACGTCCTTGTTGGTCTCCAACAAAGCTGATAAAACAGCTAAGGAAGACTATCTTGAAGACAGTGAGACAACCCCAAAGTCATGTCTTGGTTTAGTGTTCGAGTTTCTGGCCACTACCGCTTGCACAAGCTATTCAAACTCACTGTCTGAATCAGTTTGGTTTCTTGAGTCTCAACTACAAGCTGAAAGACATCGATCAGCTGTGCTACGACAAGAAGCGGAAGGACTGTAGAAGTCCCTGGAGCATTCAGATGCATACTCTCTGGTGCAACAGCAAGCGTTGGAGGATTTTAGCGCCAAACAGGACAAAGCTAATAAGCTTGCTAAGCTTATTGCCAGCATGGTGGATACCCAGGATAACGTTTCTTGAGCTCTTCTGAAGTTGTTTCAGTTATGCTCTTGTTTTGCTGCCGCGTTTATTCGCACGGGTGGCCAATTTTGACGGCCAGTGTATGTAATATGCTGCTTTGTTCCCTATATTTGCACTGGTGGCGAACTTTGATGCCTAGTGGATGTAATATGTGTAATAGCGGTAATAGGCTAGCGTTAATTTCTTGCTTATTTATTTCCTTATTGCCTTGTTTAGTTGTTTTCTTGTAGTCACTGCAATTCTTTTTCTGTGTTTTTCTAGTGGCCACAATAGCCAATTTTTGGTAACTAGGCCAAAATATTCATGGCAACAAATGGACTGTTGTAACCATGGGCCTCCTGCAGGCTGTATGATCCATGGGCCTTCTACGGGCCGTGGGATCCATTGGCCTTTTATACGGGCCATAGGTTCCATGGGCCTTCTACCGGCCGTACGATCCATGGGCCTTCTACCGGTCGTACGATCCATGGGCCTTCTACGTGGCGTATCATCATTTCGCCAATCATGGTTTGTACTATTCGTGGACCATAGCGGGCCGTTAATAGGATGTATTTTATAACTCTATGAAAATAGCCCAACGATTTTTTTACATGAAAATGGCCCAACTTATTAACTGGCCACAAACGGGCCGACTGTAACGACGGGCTGAATTTGGCCCACAATCAGAAAATGATAGTAACGGGCCGTAAGTACCGGAATGCTGTAAATGAGCCCAAGAATAAATGGGCCCTGAGAAGGCCGAAAGATAAATTGGGCTAGAAACGGCCCAATGGAATAATGGGCCGTTAATGGGAATAAAGTGATACACTGTTCATTACGGGCCAGTTTCACGACGGGCCATTAATGGGCCAAGAGTTACAAAGGGCCTCATATGGGCGGAAAGACGTCACGGGCCATACATGGGCCAGAAGTTAAAATGGGCTGGAATCATATTGGACGGCCCAGATGAAGCTACTGGGCCTAATTCGGAGAGCTCATAACGGGCCCTGGGTTAGCGGGTTGTAAATGGGCTATATGCGAACATGCAATTAACAGGCTTTTCATGGGCCGGCCCGCCACATTTTGACCAAGTCAAACGGGCCGGCCTTTTCACACGAATGGGCCTCTGTTGGGTTGTGCCACGTGTCGACGTATCATAGGCGCCTTGGGTCCAATGAGTGGATGACATCTGTCCCAACGGTGAGCCGACACGTGTTTCCTCCAGCCAATGATGATTTTACACGTGGAAAATCTCCATTGGTCGGGTCTGTTAATGGGTTATCAGATCCAAAACCGGACCCGATAGCTTAACGACGTTCCGTTACGGTGGATGCCACGTGTCGGTCACCCTTGACGAAAGCACTTCTGTGACGCGCGATTTATCATGATGGAAGTGGACACTTCCGTGATGATAATTTTGGTAATGTCATGGAACACTTCTACGACAGCACATGTATGACTATCTTGATTCTGTCATAAAATCGTCATGGATGTACATGCATGACAAAAAACGCGACCTACTGTGACAAACACGTATCATCACGGAAGTGTATTTTTTGTAGTGGCTGCTACATAGCCTCTCGGAACTATTTCCAAACATAGCTCACAAAGATCCTCTACTAACTCTTGTGTAATTCTCCGGTCATGAGTGTATTGACATGACTCTTGCGGCTCAATGCATCGGCTACTACGTTAGCCTTTCCCGGATGATAGTGCAGCCTCATATCATAATCCTTGATGAGCTCCAACCATCTCATCTGCCTGAGATTTAACTCCTTCCGCGTGAAGATATACTTCACACTCTTGTGATCCGTGTACACCTCACAATGGTTTCCGATGAGAAAATGTCTCCATGTCTTCAACTCATGCACTACGGCTGCTAACTCCAAATCTTGTGTAGCATAATTCAACTCATGAGGTGTAAGCTGTCGTGAGGCATATGAAACAACTCTTCCCTCCTGCATAAGCACCGCTCCAAGTCCTCGACGAGAAGCGCCGCAATACACTTGATAATCCTTGCGTTGATCTAGAAGAATCAACACTGGGGCTGTAACCAAACGTTTCTGCAACTCCTGAAAACTGGCCTCACATTCCTCAGTCCATTTGAACTTGGTGTCCTTCTTCAACAACTCCGTCATGGGCTTTGCAATCTTAGAGAAATTCTCAATGAACCTCCTGTAGTATCCTGCGAGTCCAAGAAAACACCGGATCTCTCCAACTGACGTGGGTGCTTCCCAATTTGTCACAGTGACAACCTTGGTGGGGTCTACTTCTATTCCTTCTCCGGATATAACATGTCTGAGGAATCCAACTTCCTTCAACCAAAACTCACACTTGCTGAACTTGGCATATAATTGATGTTCTCCGAGCTTCCCAAGTACCAAACGCAAATGCTCCTTATCCTCCTCTTCATTCTTCGAATAGACCAATATGTCATCAATGAACACCACGATGAATCTATCCAGAAACTCCATAAACACCTTGTTCATCATGTTCATGAAATAGGCAGGTGCGTTAGTCAGACTGAATGACATAACGGTATACTCATATAGCCTGTACCTTGTGGTAAAAGTTGTCTTAGGTATATCCTGCTCTCGAATCTTATCCTAATCGCAGATCGATCTTGGAAAATACTTTATCTCCTTGCAACTGGTCAAACAAATCATTGATCATCGGTAGTGGGTGCTTGTTCTTGATTGTCACTTCATTCAATCCACGATAATCAACAACCATCCTCAATGATCCATCCTTCTTGTCCACTAGAAGCACTGGTGATCCCCAAGGTGACGAACTTGGGCGAATATAACCTTTATCTAGTAACTCCTTAGTCTGCTTCTTAATTTCCTCCAAATCCTTTGCGGGCATCCTGTACGGTCTCTTAGATATTGGCCATGTGCCTGGCAAAAGCTCAATCAAAAAATCAATGTCTCTATGCGGTGGCATGCCTGGCAACTGTTCTGCAAATACATCAGGGAAGTCGTTCACCACTGGTACTTCCTCCTGTACAACTCCTGATAAGGAATTCACTTGAGTCCTCTTCGGCACATGTTGGGATACTTACTTAATCCTCCTTCCTTCTGGGGTGGTGAGCATAATCGACTTACTAGCGCAATCGATGTTCCCTCCATACATCGATAGCCAATCCATACCCAAAATCACATCCAAACCTTGTGACTCCATAATTATCAGGTCTGGGGGGAAAACATGCCTACCTATGGTCAATGGTATCTGAAAACATCCTTGGCTTGCCATATGTTTTGCTCATGGCGAACTTACTAACATTGTTTTTCTAAGAACTTTGGTGGGCAACTTATACTTATCCACAAATCCCCTTGATATGATTGAATGCGATGCACCAGTATCATAAAGAACGATTGCAGTAAATGACTTAACCAAAAACTTACCTATTACTGCATCTGGTTGTGCTTAAACCTCCTCCACGTTAACGTGGTTCACTTGTCCCCTGTTGAAAGGGTTGGGCTTCTTCCCAGAGCTTCCATTGCCATTTCCATTCTTAGCTTCAGAACATTCCGTGGCGTAATGTCCATTCTTCCCGCACGTGAAACAAGTAATGTGACTTAGATCCTTCTTGGCGGGCGTTGCTGGGTCAGAACGGTTCTGGCCGTTGCTTCCTCCATTCCCATTCCTATTCTTGAGGCCACTATGGTTGTGCAAACTCCCTCCATTGGAATAATGGCATCCATGGTTATGGTGAATGTGTCCTCCCGAGTTCAGTGTAAAATGAGGCCTCTGCTAAGCTCCTGAATTGTACTTCCCTTGTCCATACTTCCTCTTGCGGTTGTCAATCTGCTGCTGCTTCCCTTCAATCATGAGAGCCCTATCTACCAACTCCTGGTAGTTGTTGAAGGTTGTTGATACGTCTCCAACGTATCTATAATTTTTGATTGTTCCATGCTATTATATTACCCGTTTTGGATGTTTATGGGCTTTACTTTACACATTTATATCATTTTTGGAACTAACCTACTAGCCGGAGGCCCAGCCCGTATTGTTGTTTTTTTGCCTATTTCAGTGCTTCGAAGAAAAGGAATATCAAACGGAGTCCAAACGGAATGAAACCTTCGGGGCGTGATTTTTGGAACGAACGTGATCCAGAGGACTTGGAGTGCAAGTCAAGAAGCAGTCGAGGTGGCCACGAGGGTGGAGGGCACGCCCACCCCAACTGGGCACGCCCCCTATCTCGTGGGCCCCTCGGGTGCCCACCGACCTACTTCTTCCTCTTATATATACCCATGTACCCCAAAAACATCAGGGGAGCCCATGAAAAACTATTTCCACCACTGTAACCTTCTGTATCCGCGAGATCCCATCTTGGAGCCTTCGCCGGTGCTCCGCTGGAGGGGGAATCGACCATGGAGGGCTTCTACATCAACACCATAGCCCCTCCGATGAGTTGTGAGTAGTTTATCACAGACCTTCGGGTCCATAGTTATTAGCTAGATGTAATCTTCTCTCTTTTTGGATCTCAATACCATGTTCTCCTCGATCTTCCTGGAGATCTACTCGATGTAACTCTTTTTGCGGTGTGTTTGTCGAGATCCGATGAATTGTGGGTTTATGATCAAGTTTATCTATGAGAAATATTTGAATCTCCTCTGAATTCTTTTATGTGTGATTAAGTTATCTTTGCAAGTCTCTTTGAATTATCAGTTTGGTTTGGCCTACTAGATTGATCTTTCTTGCAATGGGAGAAGTGCTTAACTTTGGGTTCAATCTTGCGGTGTCCTTACCCAGTGACAACAGGGGCAGCAAGGAACATATTGTATTGTTGCCATCAAGGATAAAAAGATGGGGTTTATATCATATTGCATGATTTTATCCCTCTACATCATGTCATCTTGCTTAATGCGTTACTCTGTTCTTTATGAACTTAATACTCTAGATGCATGCTGGATAGCGGTCGATGTGTGGAGTAATAGTAGTAGATGCAGGCAGGAGTCGGTCTACTTGTCACGGACGTGATGCCTATATACATGATCATGCCTAGATAATCTCATAATTATTCGCTTTTCTATCAATTGCTCGACAGTAATTTGTTCACCCATCGTAATACTTATGCTATCTTGAGAGAACCACTAGTGAAACCTACGGCCCCCGGGTCTATCTTTTATCATATAAGCTTTCAATCTACTTTTATTTGCATCTTTACTTTTCCAATCTATATCATAAAATACCAAAAATATATTTATATTATCATATTATCTCTATCAGATCTCACTTTCGCAAGTGGTCGTGAAGGGATTGACAACCCCTTTATTGCATTGGTTGCGAGTTCTTTGTTTGTTTGTGTAGGTGTGTGGGATTTCTAAGGAGCCTCCTACTGGATTGATACCTTGGTTCTCAAAAACTGAGGGAAATACTTATGCTACTATTGCTGCATCACCCTTTCCTCTTCAAGGAAAACGAACGCAAACTCAAGATGTAGCAGTTGCCACCATCAATTGCATGCTCAGCTCATCATTCAGCCCTTCCAGAAACTTTTCCTGTTTAGCTGCATCCGTAGCAACGTCATCCGGGGCATAACATGCTAACTTACTAAAATCATCCACATACTGGCCCACTGTGCATCCTCCTTGGCGCAAGTTGTGAAACTCACGCTTCTTCATGGCCATATCTCCTGCTGAAACATGGGCAGTGCGAAAAGCCTGCTGAAACTGGTCCCATGTGACAATGTCGATGGGGTAAGTGGCAGTGAAATTCTCCCAGCATGATGCTACGGGTCCATCAAGCTGATGTGCGGCAAAACACACTCTCTCCGCATCTGTGCATCCTATAGTGGTCAACTCCCTTCCAATATTGCGGAGCCAATCATCTGCAACAATCGGCTCGGTGCTATTAGAGAACACCGGTGGATTCAGCCTTAGGAAACGGGCTAAGTGATCAACAAGTGGTGGTGGTGGTGGGTTGTTGTTGTTGTTGGTGTTCCCCTGGTTCCGATTCTGGACTAGTAACTGCATCAGGGTATTCTGCTGTTTTATCAACTGAGTGAGCTCCGGCGGAAAGGCAAATCCATTGTCGTGTCTCGGAGGCATCTGAGGGTTTAGAAAATATGAGAAAACTGAATAGAATGAGGTCTAAAGGGAAAACACTACCCATATGCATATGAGACAAACATAAACATATCACTTCAATCAATTCAAACAAGGGCATACAATCGGTCTAACTATCGTTACAAAAGTGCTCGGACTATACTATATACATGGGGGAATACTACTACTGATATGGTGGTCGACTAGAAGTTTTTAATTGGTGGAAGACTCCATGATATCTGTTCCAGCTTCATCAACATAGTCATCATCGCTATCGTCGGGGTCTGAGTCGGTGTCGTCGATGATGATGTAGTTCTCCGGACAAGTGGAATCGTCGCCCTCTCCTCCTGGTGCGGGGTCTCCCATGAATACTCCTAGCTTCCTCATCAACTTGTCATTCTTCTCCACGAGTATCATCATTTCCTACTCATATCCATCACATGAAGACTTGAGTTCTTCATCCAGCTCCGTGATCCTGGTCATTGCCTTCTTCAGATCTATCATGCCTGCGCACATCTAGTTCTCCTGGCGACGAATGTGCTGGTTTAACTCCTGGATGAAAGCTGCAATAGACCTGTCCCTACTAGTGCTGATCATCTCCCATTGCTCATCTCGGCACCCACAAATCTGATATATAGTATCCTTGAGATCCTTGTGGTAAACTTCTCCAATGTGTCCCATAGTGATGTGGGCTGCCATGCTCTTTCCTAGACTCCAGGTTGGGGCATCAAAGGAAAACTCTATGGGCTCAGTGACTGGCATGAACGTCCTTCCTGGAACTTGAACGCGAATCATCAAGTGCTCCTCTTCTGGTAAAGTGGCGATGTAGGTCCCGGTGAAGCTTAGTATTCTGATGTTCAGGTATCTAGTAACTTCCTTCAAGTGTCGTGCAAAAGGTGTATCTTCATCCAGTTGTGTAAACTTGTTCCTTGCATCTGTCATCCTATAGAGTAGAAAAGGAGAGGAGTCAGAAATGAGAAGAGAGTAGTGATCTAGGGTTTTAGCTTAGTGGTCGTGTCCTACAGTCGGCGTGGGCTCTAATACCATCTTGTAGCGACCAGACCTCAAACAGTCTGATCTCTGTGCATCAGTGTCATCCCTGGATCGGTAATGCTGACACGCACAGTACTCGAGGATTCATAACAGAGTAGAAATCACACACTTCTTACATGGAATGTCTCAAAAGAGAACTTATTACAATAATATGGCTTAAGGCCATCTAAAAACGATAACAGCGGAAGGCTTGGAAGATAAAGTGAGTCCATCAACTCCAACGGCATAGCTGAGTGAAAGAGAACGACCTATGGCACCTTACTCGTCATCTGAAAAGTCTGCAACATGAACGTTGCAGCCCGAAATGGGTCAGCACATGGAATATGCTGGCAATGTAACACATAGAGTAATGAATAGAATAAATGCTATCACTACATGCATATATGGCTGGTGGAAAGCTCTATGGTTACAATTTTTCATAAATCCAATTTTTTCCCTACAACAAAGGAATAAATTTTATTTAACTATCATGGTGGTGTTAAACATTGAGAAGGTTCCTCCAAATCAATCCCAATCACGCATCATCATTAACCCAATCAAATTATATTTAGAGTGATGAGATCAACATGATAATCCAAGAACCAGATACTCAAGATGTCCATAACCGAGGACACAACTAACCATGATTAGTTTATACACTCGGCAAAGGTTTGCACACTTTTCCCCACAAGACTCGAATACATCCATGGTCGAAGATTCGAGACACGGTCTTCCTGAAACAATAACTCTTTACTTTGGGTGGACAGTTACACCTACTTTCCCCTACATCTGCTAGCCCACCTCTGAAAGAGGTCATGAAACATACTCAACTATGCTAGAGCCCATAATAGCTTGTGGCTGCACACGGAAGTTTCTAGCATGAATAATCTTATGATCCCTTTGAGCCTGGGTGGTGGACCGTAGGATGATCACACGTGTACTCCTGGACATCCTTGGACAACACTGGATTCTCCTAGTGCCCTGACAACCACTAGGTACTCCAGGGTGCCTCAAGCAATCCACTAAGATGTGTATTAAAGTATCCACCTTAAGTTAACCATTAATTAGCAATACTCACATTTGTCATGGATACACTCACCCAATCAACGTCTACGAGCATAGCATAGCAATATAAGCATAACGTAGAAGTAACTCCCAAAGGTTTGATAATAAAAACAGCAATAGGTTCTACCTCATCATCTACTTCCCAAAACCCACATATTAATCAGATCCTAACCATGCAATGTTTGAGGCTTGATCTTATGCAACAAAAACTGGGTAGTAAAGAGGTATGATCAAAGTGTTACTTGCCTTGCTGATGATCCGCAAAACCTAGAGACTCGTAGTAGCACACTTCGCACTCTGGGTACTCTATCACAAACAAACAATAACATACAATAAGCACTCAACTGGAAGCACTCAACTGGACACAATAAGCACTCAACCAGAAATTTCAACTTAAGAACTCCGGTTTGCAAAAAGAATCAAATCAAATGAAGCAATGAAACTCAAACTGCGAAAGAAAAAAGATCCATTTACTAATCTAGACTAAAGTCTAATTTTACAGTACCAAAATCTTGTTCAAGTTGGTTAAACAGAAAGAGGGCTTCGAGACGAAGATTTAGGCACTTGAATCGCCTGATTCCGATAAATAAGCGAAAAGATAAACTAAAACAAAAATCAGGGCAGAAATCACGATCGAAAATAATCGCGGAAAAACCCTAGAAAAAGAAAAACTGACGAACAGGCTAATGAACGAACGTTCGCTGTCTGCGGCTAATGGGTGAACACCGTTCGTTAAAACGAACGTACGGATGAACGTCCGCTATTTAACTAAACCGAAAAAATTGAACCAATCTAATCTAAAAAAATGAATCTAGGTTTTCAAAATAAAACCAAACGATTTTTTAAATAAAACCGGCGGCTACCTCGGCAAATGTGTCGGCGGCGGCAGCGGCGGAAACTCCGGCGGCGGCGAGCAACTCTGGCGGGGCGGCGGGGCGACGG
>NC_057801.1:414874885-414909309 GCF_018294505.1 Triticum aestivum
GCGGCGCTCGGGTCGGGCGGCGGCGAGGTGCGGCGGCGGGGTAGCGGGGAGACGGCGGGCTGGCGCCGGCGGCACGGCTGGTGGCGGCAGCGGCACGCGCAAACAAAGGCGGCGGCTGGCAAGGGTTAGGGTTGCGGGGCGGCGGCTGGGCTGGCAGAGTCTCGGGGTCGGGCCTTATAAAGGCCGGCCGGTGAAGTCCAGGTCGGGCACGGCCCAACTAAGGCCGGGCCGCAATGTCCTTTTTTTTAAAATATACCGACGCGCGGAAAAACGATTAAAAGAAATACTAAACGAACTCCAAAAATCATGAAATGAATTTTCCCTGCCTCTAAAAATATACCGAACAAAGTGAACATTTATTTGGGCCTCTAATGCATTTTTTGAAAAACGCATTTTTTCCTAATTCAAATAAAATAGTGAAAAAAACTCCAAATAAAATACTTATTTGATTTTAATATTTTCCCTTCAATATTTCTTTATTTTGACGAAGTCATTTTATCCCCTCTCTTTTATTTTCATATAAGAAATATTCGAAGCGAAAAATGATTAAAACCAAACGATCCTCTTTTCAAAATTTGAGAAAACTCAAATATGAAAATAACAAAATCCCCAACTCTCTCCGTGGGTCCTTGAGTTGAGTAGAATTTCTAGGATCAACCAAAATGTAATAAAATATGATATGAAATGATGATCTAATGTATAACATTCCAAATTGAAAATTTGGAATGTTACAACACATTTACTGGACGATGACCGGGAACGCCTTGTTCTGTACTGGTCCCGTACCAAGAATATGGTAAGGTCTATGAGCTCATTTTCTGTTTTTAAGTACTATATTCTTGCGTCTTACTGTACTCTGTTCATGTAGAACAAGTGCCTAAACCTGAAGAACAACTATTCTAATTTAAGATTCCATTGCTATCATAGTTCAAAAAAGCGTTAGGCGTTAATTGTGTGTTTTGCCACCGCCTTGCGCTTTACTGACCAAAGCGCATGCTTATGCGCAGTTATGCACAGATTAAGTGTAGTTATGTGCAATGTGTTTTGTCAACGCCTAGAGCCTAGGCGCACTTAAGGCTCGCTTAGGCCCGCCTTTTTTAACTATGATTGGTATCGTGCATACTGCTTTGCTCTTGTATCACTTTATTTACTCATACAAACTTATTTTTAAATTGAAGGATCCAACCGAAACTCTAATGACACAGCAGGTATGTTCACGCATGTTTCTTTAACAGGTTTGCTCTTATCAATAGCTTTGTTGATTTCAATTTCAATTGTGTATACAATTGACTTCTCATATCATGCACATTACTAGCATCACAATAGAGCCAATAGTGTTGTTGTACATGTAGACCCGTGGTACCCATATGAAATCTTGTTGTGCCGTGTAGTTTCCCACGTTTTGTATTCTTTCACTACTGCTTTGTCTTGAACTGATATGATTTGAACTGTGTCTCTATTTTGATTTGGCAAGACAATGCAGTGACCATAGGACACACACACACACACACACACACACACACACACATATATATATATATATGTGTTTGTTTGATGCTTTTATTATGTACTAGTACTTGGCAATAGAATACTTGGTAGTTTAATCCAGTCCACCTTACTAATGAGCTGGTTCACCAAAATGAGTTTCATATACTAGTACATGCTAAACCTGTTATGTGTCTGCTTGTTTCTTCTTTTTAAATGCTGACAGAATATTGGGGAAGAGTGCCTTACTAAGAAATGGTAAAGGAAGTAATGCAGATAAGGTTAAGGATAGTGACACATCCTTGTTGGTCTCCAACAAAACTAATAAAACAGCTATGGAAGACTATCTTAAAGACAGTGAGACAACCCCAAAGTCCTGTGTTGGTTTAGTGTTCGAGTTACTGGCCACTGCCGCTTGCACAAGCTATTCAAACTCACTATGTGAATCAGTTCGGTTTCTTGAGTCTCAACTACAAGATGAAAGACATCGATCAGCTGTGCTGCGACAAGAAGTGGAAGGACTTCGGAAGTCCCTGGAGCATTCAGATGCATACTTTCTGGTGCAAAGCAAGGGTTGGAGGATTTTAGCGCCAAACAGGACAAAGCTAATAAGCTTGCTAAGCTTTATTGCCAGCATGGTGGATACCCAGGAAAATGTTTCTTGAGCTCTTCTGAAGTTGTTTCAGTTATGCTCTTGTTTTGCTGACGCATTTATTTGCACTGGTGGCCAATTTTGACGGCCAGTGTATGTAATATGCTGCTTTGTTCCCTATATTTGTACTGGTGGCGAACTTTGATGCCCAATGGATGTAATATTTGTAATAGCGGTAATAGGCTAGCATTAATTGCTTGCTTATTTATTTCCTTATTGTCTTGTTTAGTTGTTTGCTTGTAGACACTACAGTTCTTTTTCTGTGTTTTTCTAGTGGCCACAATAGCCTATTTTTGGTAACTAGGCCATAATAATCATAGCAACACACGAACTATTGTAACCATGGGCCTCCCACGGGCCGTATGATCCATGGGCCTTCTACGAGCCATAGGATCCATTGGCCTTTTATACGGGCCGTAGGATCCATGGGCCTTCTACGGGCCATACGATCCATGGGCCTTCTACCGGCCGTACAATCAATGGGTCTCCTACGGGCCGTAGGATCCATGGGCCTTCTACGGGGCGTATCATCATTTCGCCAATCATGGGCCGTACTATTCATGGACCATAGCGGGCCGTTAATAGGCCGTATTTGATAACTCTATGGAAACAGCCCAACGGTTATTTTTGACATGAAAACGGCCTAACATATTAACGGGCCAAAAACGGGACGACTATAACGATGGGCTGAATTTAGCCCACAAGCAGCAAATGACAGTAATGGGTCGTAAGTAACCGAATGCTGGAAATGAGCCCAAGAAAAAATGTGCCCTGAGAAGGCCGAAAGATAACTTGGGCTGGAAACGTCCCAATGGAATACTGGGCCGTTAATGGGTATAAAGTGATACACTGTTCATTATGGGCCAGTTTCACCACGGGTCGTTAATGGGCCAAGAGTTACAAAGGGCCTCATATGTGGCGAAAGACGTCATGGGCCATACATGGGCCGAAAGATAAAAAAGGCTGGAATCATATTGGACGGCCCAGATGAAGCTACTGGGCCTAATTCAGAGAGGTCATAACGGGCCCTGGGTTGGCGGGCTGTAAATGGGCTATATGAAAACATGCCATTAACAGGCTTTCTGTGGGCCGGCCCGCCACCTTTTGACCAAGTCAAACGGGCCGGCCTTTCCACAGGAATGGGCCTCTGTTGGTTCATGCCACATGTCAACGTATCATAGGCGACTTGGGTCCAATGAGTGGATGACATCTGTCCTAACGGTGAGCCGACACGTGTTTCCTCCAGCCAATGATGATTTTACACGTGGAAAATCCCCATTGGTCGGGGCTGTTAACGGGTTATCGGATCCAAAACCGGACCCGATAGCTTAACGGCGTTCCATTACGGTGGATGCCACGTGTCGGTCACCCTTGACGAAAGCACTTCTGTGATGCACGATTTATCTTCATGGAAGTGGACACTTCCGTGATGACAATTTTGGTAATGTCATGGAACACTTCTACGACAGCACAGGTATGACTATCTTGATTCTGTCATAAAATCGTCATGGATGTACATGCATGACAAAAAACGTGACCTACTATGACAAACACGTATCATCACGGAAGTGTATTTTTTTGTAGTTTTGGCACACGTTTTCGTCTTGACTCTCCGGTAGAAACTTTGGGGCACTCTTTTAAGTACTTTGTGTTGGTTGAATAGATGAATCTGAGATTGTGTGATGCATATCGTATAATCATGCCCACGGATACTTGAGGTGACATTGGAGTATCTAGGTGACATTAGGGTTTTGGTTGATTTGTGTCTTAAGGTGTTATTCTAGTACAAACTCTATGATAGATCGAACGGAAAGAATAGCTTCATGTTATTTTACTACGGACTCTTGAATAGATCGATCAGAAAGGATAACTTTGAGATGGTTTTGTACCCTACAATAATCTCTTCATTTGTTCTCCGCTATTAGTGACTTTGGAGTGACTCTTTGTTGCATGTTGAGGGATAGTTATATGAGCCAGTTATGTTATTATTGTTGAGAGAACTTGCACTAGTGAAAGTATGAACCCTAGGCCTTGTTTCAAAGCATTGCAATACCGCTTGTGCTCACTTTTATCATTACTTACCTTGCTGTTTTTATATTTTCATATTACAAAAACCTATATCTACCATCCATATAGCACTTGTATCACCATCTCTTCACCGAACTAGTGCACCAATACAATTTACCATTGTATTGGGTGTGTTCGGGGCACAAGAGACTCTTTGTTATTTGGTTGCAGCGTTGTTTGAGAGAGACCATCTTCATCCTACGCCTCCCACGGATTGATAAACCTTAGGTCATCCACTTGAGGAAAATTTGCTACTGTCCTACAAACCTCTTCACTTGGAGGCCCAACAACGTCTACAATAAGAAGGTTGTGTAGTAGACATCATATGGCCTTTGCGAAGACCATGGTTCATTGGCCTAAGATCAAGCCGATGGACATGGCCACTGGTCCCCCGCCGGTTGGAAAGGAGCATCATTGTCCCGAACTATTTTTCGCACAAGTTATGGATGGTGCTTGGGCAATAGAGGGACAGTGATCCAAGGATGTAATCATTGAGTGATTGTATGAAGTTCTCAACTGAACCTTTTGCTTTGTAATGCAGCCCGTTTGCATGTTATATACTATGGTGCTTTTTATTTTGACTCTTGCGTGGTCGTTTATTATTCCAAAAGCTACCATTTGTCGGCTTCAGCCCCCAAGTGAATGTCGCAAGGGGTGTTTCGCCTTTGCACTATTATCCTTAGCTAACATCTTGGTACCTGAAGGCGGTAGTGCAGGAGAGAGACTAGGCAATCAGACTATGCAGCTTTATCGCTTTCACTTAGCCATAGGAGCTTCACAGCGGGAGCTAATGACTGGCCCCCAGTGTGATGTATGTGGGAGACGAGGCATGCCTTTGTAATCACATGGTTGGTGCTGGGACAAACCCTGCGTATGACACGGATAAATTTCCAACAATTTCTTAGTTTAACACTTGTCATCGGATTGTAGACCAGTTCTCGCTTACTATGATGGTCAAATTTTGGCTTTCTCCCCTGAGGTGCTTAGCTGGACTAGACAGAACTACAATCGCGGGGATTCTCCCTTTACCTTCTTAGCCGAACATGCGAAACGTAAGAAGGCAAGCACAGGATCCGGCCAACCCAACTATTGACCCAAGACACAGTTCGGAACTAACGCATATAGTGCAATATCCGATACGCCAAACATGCCACGGGACATGGTGACGGACTTAGTACGTAAAGCTGATGGGTAGATCGAGCCTTTGGTCAATTAATCGATTTGTGTTTGTTGCACGATGTTTGCATGCCCAGCCGTTCGAAGAGTGGGAAAAAGAAAGAGAAAAGGAGGGCTAGATAATGTGGATGCCCGGACACCATAAACGATGTTTTTCATTTTCCATAAGCTCTGGACGTCTATCCGTACTATTCGAACTGCTGAGGTTCTTATGATAAGTAAAAAAGTAAAAAAGATTTTTTTTACAGTGAAAGGTTTACACAGGGCCTTGATGTGTGGGTCGAAGCCTCAACTGTGCCCTGCTACACGTTTGCACCTTTGCTTCTGCGAGGTGGAGGGTGTTGCCTTTGATAGGGACATTGAGATGTAGCCTTGCGGTCATAGCTTGATGTTGAGTGAGTCCGGAGTCATACCCGATGTCATCCAAGGACGTAGTGACGCCATAGTTTGGTTGGGCGTATGCCTTTAGTATAATCCCCCACGGCCGCCCATGGTATCTTGAGTGCAAAGTTGTGCCGACAAGGCACATAAAGTTGGGCGTGTCGTGGGGCGCGTATCCCTATTTGAGATGAACGCACGCGGGCACCCATGACGGGGACCGGGCTTGAGCAAGTTTTGTCGTATCTCTGGACATAATGGTGGGCTGATACTTCAGCCCGTTGGCGACGGCTTGGTCTTCGGCTACCAGGGCTGCAGTGTGTTCCTCGATCCGGAGCGAGCGCTTCGTGTTGCCATTGATCATTATAACGTCCGTGGGGCCAGGCATCTTCAGCTTGAGGTATGCATAATGCGGGACGATGTTGAATTTGGCGAACGCCATTCGGCCGAGGAGGGCATGGTAGTCACTACGGAATGAGGTGATACCGAAGATCAAATCTTCGCTTCGGAAGTTGTCCGGTGAGCCGAATACCACTTCCAGGGTTACCATGCTTGAGCAACGGGCCTCTACGCCTGGGATGACCCCCTTGAAGGTGGTGTTGCTAGGTTTGATTCTCGATGGATCGATCCCCATTTTCCTCACCGTGTCAACATAAATTATATTGAGGCTACTGCCTCCGTCCATGAGGACTCTCGTGAGGTGGTACCCATTGACAATGGGATCGAGTACCGGGGCCGCCGATCCTCCATGGTGGATACAGGTCGGATGGTCCCTGCGGTCAACGGTGATCAGGCAGGCCGACCACGGATTGAACTTCGGAGCTATGGGCTCGACGGACATCCCGCGGGCGCGCTTCCTCTCCTTCCTTGGTATATGAGTGGCGTAGATCATATTCACTATCTTGACCTCAGAAGGGAAGGGTTTTTGGCCTCCCTTGTTCGGCCTGTGGAGCTCCTCGTCGTACTTGCTTCGTGGGCTTTTGCCAGAGTCTTTGGCCATGAGCTTGTCAGCTTGTTTTATCACCCAACAGTTACGGTTGGTGCGGTTGGCGGGTTTTTTGGTGGTGCCATCGATCTGGCAGGGCCTGTCCCGGATTGCGTCTAATTTGGTTGGGCCATCTTGGTTGCCTTTAGAAGGCTTTTTCTTTGACCCAAGTTTTGGATTATGGAATTTGGCATTTGTCGTCGTCTCGTCAGCCTCGCCATCATTGTGGTGACATTTGTCCTTGTTCCGTCGAGGTTTTCCATTCCCGTCCCAGACTTCTGAGGTGTCCGGGGCTTCTGGGTTGGGCTTCTATGAGCTAGCCAACTGTCGTCCCCGGTGCAGAAACGGGTCAATAGAGAGGTAAGCGCGGACATCATTTTCGGCTTGTCCTGGCCGGCTGTCGTGCTAGCCATTCAACCCAAATGCTATGCCTGAAGGCAGCTATGGCTTCGATACCTGGACAGTTGATGATCTGGTTCTTCTTGGTCAAAAACCGATTCCAAAACTGCTGGGGTGACTCGTCGGGCTGCTGGATGATAACCCACAAGTATAGGGGATCACAATAGTTTTCGAGGGCAGAGTATTCAACCCAAATTTATTGATTCGACACAAGGGGAGCCAAAGAATATTCTCAAGTATTAGCAGTTGAGTTTTCAATTCAACCACACCTAAAAGACTTAATATCTGCAGCAAAGTATTTAGTAGCAAGGTAGTATGGAACTAACGGTAACGGTGGCAAAAGTAACAGTAGCAGTTTTGTAGCAATCGTAACGGTGGCAACGGAAAAGTTACTAAGCAAAGAACAATATGTGAAAAGCTCGTAGGCAATGGATCAATGATGGATAATTATGTCGGATGCGAGTTATTCTTTCCGATCAATCCATTGAGCTATTCCTATAAGTGTCACAAACAGCCCTATAGTTCACAGTAAAATAACACCTTAAGACACAAATCGGCCAAAACCCTAATGTCACCTAGATACTCCAATGTCACCTCAAGTATCCGCGGGTTTGATTATACGATATGCATCACACAATTTCAGATTCATCTATTCAAACCAACAAAAAGAACTTCAAAGAGTGTCCCAAAGTTTCTACCAGAGAGTCAAGACGAAAACGTGTGCCAACCCCTATGCATAAGTTCACAAGGTCACAGAACCCGCAAGTTGATCACCAAAACATACATCAAGTGAATCACGTGAATATCCCATTGTCATCACAGATAAGCACATGCAAGGCATACATCAAGTGTTCTCAAATCCTTAAAGACTCAATCCGATAAGATAACTTCAAAGGGAAAACTCAACCCATTACAAGAAGTAGAGGGGGAGAAACATCATAAGATCCAACTATAATAGCAAAGCTCGCGGTACATCAAGATCGTGCCATATCAAGAACATGACAGAGAGAGAGAGAGAGATAGAGAGAGAGATCAAACACATAGCAACTAATACATACCCTCGGCCCCGAGGGTGAACTACTCCCTCCTCGTCATGGAGAGCGCTGGGGTGATGAAGATGGCCACTGGTGATGGATCCCCCCTCCGCCAGGGTGCCGGAACAGGGTCCCGATTGGTTTTTGGTGGCTATAGAGGCTTGCGGTGGTGGAACTCCCGATCTAGGTTCTGTTCTAGAAGTTTGGGGATATGTCAGAGGTGTTGGCGTCTCGAACAAGTCAGGGGGTCCCTGAGTCAGCCATGAGGTAGGGGGTGCCCAGGGGGTAGGGCGCGCCCTCCACCCTCGTGGTTGTCTCGGGACTCTTCTGGCCCAACTCTTTTGCTTTGAGGGGCTTCTTCTGGTTCAAACATAATCTCCGTAAGTTTTCAGGTCAATTGGACTCCATTCGATATTCCTTTTCTGTAAAACTCAAAAACAAGGAAAAAAACATAAACTGGCACTGGGCTCTAGGTTAATAGGTTAGTCCCGAAAATCATATAATATAGCGTATAAATGCATATAAAACATCCAAGATGGATAATATAATAGCATGGAACAATCAAAAATTATAGATACGTTGGAGACGTATCACAAGTCGGTGGGACCGAGTCATTCTAATCGGTAGCACTGAGATGAAAACCTAGATTAGTCTAATGCTTTTGGTGTGACCGAGTTTGAGTGAGTTGGTCTGCCCGAAATGCAATATAAGGTTTTGGAATGCAGCCCTTGATGGATCGGTGGCTCCGAGTGCTCCTCACCCGGAGGGTCCAAAAGAGACTTGTTCAATTTTTATGATGTAGCATGAATAGAGTTTGAGACAAGAAAAGCATAGATAGCTAGAGAAGGTTCTTAGGCATTCTTGTCCATCCATTTGGACAATAAAAACCAAGACAATCAAAACAACAAATGGATTTCCTCAAATGGAGAAATTATGCAACCAACATGCTCACACAATAAGATAGCAAATGAAACATGTGTCAAAGCATGCACAAACAATTCTAGCATCTACTGAGCAATCGGCGATGACTAGGTCATCTATATATGAGTATATTGACTTAGGAGTCAAATGAGAACATTTGATCTTAGGTCATTCTCATCATTTAAGCACAAGTGGGGTTACCACTTTTGCATAAAGCATTAGTGTGTTCACATCATTAGAGTTGCTTTAGCTCAATTTTTTTGAGCAAAGCTCCCCCTAGATGTGATAAACCCCCCCCCCCCAAGAGGGATGAACTAACCTTGGGTTCTGTCAATGATGACTTCATGTAGATAGTGAAGATGTGGATGCTCAATGTTGATGTAGATCATTTGGAGCAATCCATTGGAGTGTTGCACTTTCAATACCTATACGGGTTAGTCCCACAAGGAACATACAAGGATATCCATAGACATAGAATGAATTGCACATATGATTGATAGCTCGTGTCCACGCCAGTTTTTCCCCAACGAGGAAGGGATGATGCAGCACAACTATGGTAGGTATTTCCCTCAGTGATGAAACCAAGGTTATCGAATGAGTAGGAGAACCAATCAACACTATGTAAATGGTACCTGCACATAAAAAACAAATACTTGCAACCCGACGCGTAAGAGGGGTTGTCAATCCCTCTCGGGTAAAAGATAGATTGGATTGTATGATTTTGGATAAATAGATCTTACAATAAAACAAAATAAAATAAAGAAAGAAAATGTGAAGCAAGGTATCTCAAAGCAAATATCATAAAGAATAGACCCGGGGGCCATAGATTTCACTAGTGGCTTCTCTCGAGAAAGATAGCATATGACGGGTGAACAAATTACTATTGGGCAATCGATAGAACTTCAAATAATTATGACGATATCTAGGCAATGATCATTATATAGGCATCACGTCCAAGATTAGTAGACTGACTCCTGCCTGCATCTACTACTATTACTCCACACATCAACCGCTATCCAGCATGCATCTAGTGTAATAAGTTCATGGAGAAATAGAATAATTCAATAAGAACGATGACATGATGTAGACTAGATTTATTCATGTAGGAATAGACCCCATCTTGTTATCCTTAATAGCAACAATCAATACGTGTGTTGATGCCCCTTCTATCACTGGGAAAGAACACCGCACGACCGAACCCATCACAAAGCACCTCTTCCCATGGGAAGAAAAATCAATCTAGTTGGCCTAACTAAAACAAAGATTCAAAGAAGAAATACGAGGCTATAAGTAATCATGCATATAAGAAATCAAAACTCAAATAACTTTCATGGATAAAATAGATCTGATCTTAAACTCAAAGTTCATCGGATCCCAACAAACACACCACAGAAAGAGTTACATCAAATAGATCTCCAAGAGACCATTGTATTGAGAATCAAAAGATAGAGAGGAAGCCATCTAGCTACTAACTACGGACCCGTGGGTCTACAATGAACTACTCACACAGCATCGGAGAGGCACCAATCAGGATGATGAACCCGTCCGTGATGGTGTTTAGATTGGATCTGGCGGTTCTGGAACTTGCGATGGCTGGAATTGTGTTTCATCGACTTCCCTAGGTTTTTTGGATTTTTGGGGTATTTATAGAGCAAAAAAGTGGTGTGGGAGGCCACCGAGGTGGGCACAACCCACCAAGTCGCACCTGGGCCCCCAAGCGCTCCCAGGTGGGTTATGCTTCCCTCCGGGTACCCCTCTCATACTTCTTTGGCCTATCTTGTGTCTTCTGGTCCCAAAAGATCTCCAAAAAGTTTTGCTGCATTTGGACTCTATTTGGTATTGATTTTCTGCTAAGTAAAAAATAGCAACTAGCACTGGGCACTATGTCGATAGGTTAGTCCCAAAAAATTGTATAAAGTTGCTATAAAATGACTGTAAAACATCCAAGAATGATAATATAACAGCTTGGAACAATAAAAAATTGTAGATACATTGTAGACGTATCAATGATGATGTCCATGAAAGCATTAGGTCACCTTGTCCCTAGTCTTACCAACAAGAGGGTTTGTGACTCCATGAACTAGTGCAAGATATGAAAGTTGATTGCACAAGTCCTTGCCAAAATGAATATGAGTGAAGTATGTTGGCGGAGTCACCCTCAAGAACACTCTAGTTCTTCTTATTTGGAATCCACATCAACTTGATGGGAATCCTTGGAGTTGTAGTTGAACTTGATGACGTAGAGCTTGACATAGTCTTGGGAACCCACTTGACCATGGCCTTAGGAGCTTCTTCAAATTAGTCAATCTCTTCTTGAAGCTCGTCCTTGCCTTTTGACTTGTGGTCTTGTGGTGGAAGATCATCTTGAGCTTGTGTTCCCTTAAAATAAGTGGGGTCATACTTCTCTTGTTGAGGAACAAACTTTGTCTTGGGGTATTGATCTTCTTCCCACTCAAATCCATTGGCATTGTACTTTCGTTCAAAACCAACACCTTGATCTTCCAGTGCCTTCCTTGCTTGCGTACATTTCCTCAAATTGCTTACTCCCGGGAAGGCTTTTATAAACACCTTTCTCTATAATTCCCTTCAATAAGCTATTTTCTTGCTCAAGTGTAACTTGGCTAAGAGAATCATTAGTGGAATCAAGAGAACTACTAGAAGCAACAATATTAGATTTGGCATCGTTATAGTACTACTAGAGGAAGAATCTTTCTTGCTCTTCTTGTTAGATTTTACTTGTGGCATGTAAGTAGACAAGAGGAGACGTTTGAAAATGTAAGAAGAACTCTCTTTGGAAGATCATCATTGATAGCTTTTAGGAACTCATGCTCTTTCTCTAAATTTAGCTTCTCGAAGCGTAGCTTCTCATGAGTCCTTAGGAGATCTCTATGATCCTCTTGAGTTGTTTCATGATCTAACTTCAGAGTGTTTAGTTCTTTAGTTAGATGCTCAATCTCCTTCTTATCATTATCATTCATTTCATCTTGATTAGCATGATTACTAGCAAGTTCATCATAGTTTTCATCACTAGTTTTGTCAACAAGTAAATCATCTTCACCTAGCAAATATCTTCATCACTATTGAAATCAACATACTTGGGGTGTGATACCTTGGGGCCTTTAGCCATGAAGCTTCTTCCAATTCCTTCATTTGCTGAGTCAAATATGTAGTAGGAGTTGGACGACACAAGTGCAAGACCGGCAACACCTTCATCTTGAGTATATTCGGAGTCAGAGTGATAGCTTCTCTCGGAGTAGTTGTCAAAGTCGGAACCAGATACCCATTCACCAACGTGAGCTTGATGTCTTCTTCTTGCATAGCTCTTCAATGACTTGTCCTTCCTTTCCGAATCCTTGCTTCTACGAGAGGGTCTTCGTTCATAACGATCATCTCTAGTCCTTATCTCTTTTGGAGGTGATTCATCCCTTCCACTTCTCCTTTTTTATTAGTCTTCTCTTTTCTTGTAGGGAGTCATACACTCATTGGAGTAGTGTCCGAGTCTTCCACAATTGTAGCAATTACGATCACGACTAGAAGATATTTTGTCATTGTAGGACCTTGACTTGGAGCTTCTCTCTTTGCTTCTATTCTTGTAGAATTTGTTGAAGTTCTTCACCATTAAGGCCAATTATTCATTGGAGACTAGCTTGTCACTTGAAATTGTAGGAGCATCACTTGAAGCTTTGTAGGCACCACTTGACTTGTTGTGGAGCTCATCCTTATCCTTGAGTGACATCTCATCAGCAACAATTCTACCAATGACTTATGTGGGCTTGAGATCATTGTAATTGGGCATCATTTGGATCAAAGTGCACACGGTATCATATTTTCCATCCATGGCTCTAAGGATCTTCTTGATGATGAATTTATTGGTCATGTCTTCACTTCCTAAGCCGGCAATCTCATTTGTGATGAGAGCAAGCCTAGAGTACATTTCGGTGACTCCTTCACCTTCATCTCGAACTTGTCAAGTTGACTTTGAAGCACATACAATTTGGATTCCTTGACAGACTCAGTACCTTCATGCATATCAACCAAAGTATCCCAAATTTCCTTTGCATTCTCAAGGCGGCTAATTTTATTGAATTCTTCAGGGCACAATCCATTGAAGAGAATATCACAAGCTTGAGCATTGTATTGCAACATCTTCAATTTATCCATGATGGATTCATGATCTGGTTCTTTTCCATCTTCGAAGTATTCACCTTGAAAGCCAATACAAACATCAGCCCAAATGGCAAGGTTATGACCAAGAATATGCATTTTCATCTTATGCTTCCAACTAGCAAAATTTGTACCATCAAAGTAAAGACCTCTATAGTGGTAATTTCTCTCACTAGACGCCATACTCTCCTAGGTTGTGAAACCAAGGCTATGATCACCAAGCTATGGAAATCAACACTAATGGAGACCAAAGCTCTGATACCACTTGTAGGATCAAAAGTATGTCTAGAGGGGGTGATTAGGCTACTTGATTAATGGGGAGTTGTTTCCGACAGGGTCCCTGCCATGAGCCCCGAGGGGTTCTACCGGGAGAGGCTTACCGGAGTCCAGCTTTCTACTTTTCTGGGCCATTGTTGTCAGGGATACGGAGGGATTAGTAAGGTGGAGAACAAAAGTTCCTGGTTCCACAAGAAGCTTCTGCTCATCACACTTTCACAGATGATCAGCTATGCTATTTTTCGCATGGGGCACGTGCTTTGTTTGCAATCCGTCAAAGTGCTCCTCCAATCTTCTCACTTCCTCAACGTATCCCTTGTTAACTTGTCTCACCACCAGTTGTGAATCTCCTCGAATGATCAACTTCTTAATCCCCAACTCAACGGCGATCCTGAGCCCAGCAAGGAGTCCTTCATACTCTGTTGTATTGTTGGTTGCTTCCTCCCGGGGAAAATTAATCTAGACGACGTACTTCAGGTGCTCGCCAGTGGGAGCAACGAGAAGCACGCCAGCCCCTACATCTTATAGGGAGAAAGCACCATCAAAATACATGATCCATTCTTGGGGCGCTTCCTTACCGGGGATAACTGTCTCCATCACTTCTTCGTCAGGGGTTGGCGTCCATTCTGCAATAAACTCTGCCAATGCTCTGCTCTGGATTGTTGAAGTGCTCTCGAACTTCAGGCCAAAGCTGGATAACTCCAAAGCCTAGTCCATTATTCTACCGGTATCCTCAGGGTTTGGAGTATCCTTTGCAACAGGAAGCGGGTGACAACTATAATCTCATGGGCTTGGAAGTAGTGGCGCAGTTTCCTTGAGGCCATGACGAGGCCAAGATCAACTTTTGCATGCTAGAGTACCTCGATCTAGCCCCTTATAGCAAGTAGGTGACGAAGTACAACGGGCACTGCACCACTTTCTTCTTTGCCACGTCCTTGGGGTCACTCCTGCTTCCATGCTCTTCTCTGTCCTGATCCTTGTCCGGTCCTGCCGGGCTTTGCTTATCCTCTGTTTTCTCTACTTCCCGCTATGCCACTAGAGCTGCACTAACCAACTGATTGGTTCCCTCCAAGTATAGCGGTAATGGCTCTTGTGGTTTAGGGGCTACCAAAGTGGGCACAGAAGACAAGTAGGTCTTCAACTCCTGCAGTGCTGCATCTGCCTCTGGGGTCCATTTCATGGGTCCTGCCTTCTTCAAAATTTTGAAGAACGGCAGGGCGCGCTCGACAGACTTGGAGATGAATCTGCTAAGCGTGGCAACACATCCTGTCAAAAGCCTCGCATCTTTGACTGTCTTGGGTGCCTGGATCTTCTCTATAGCCTTGACCTTATCTGGATTGGCCTCGATCCCACGTGGGACACAAAGAAACCAAGAAGCTTGCCAGAGGGAATGCCAAACACACACTTCTCAGGGTTTAGCTTCAAGTTGATCTGGCGAAGATTAGCAAACGTAATGGCCGCCCGCCCACCACCACCCCCTCCATGGCGATCTCCACCACCTCCGGCGATCTCCACCCCTAGCCACCAAATTATAGTTTCCCTCCATTAGATCTCTCCGGTGTCTTGAGATCTACTCGTTCATACCCATCTTTCATGGGTTCCAATAATGATTCCACCCTTGGCTTGGACTTCTCCAAGGGTTTGGTTTTTGCTGAGAAGGTTTTTCAATCTACGGGCTTTTCGGTGCATCCCATGGAGGACTCGGAGATCTTTACCATGGTGGTCTCGTTTGGACGTCATTCCTTCCGTTTGAATGAAGATTCGGTGGCGGCAGCTCTTGAGGCAGCAATTGGCGGCTCGGGTATCGATCTTATGGTTTTCTTGATCAAGGATAAGGTATTTGGCTTTCAGGTATCTTGCAAGGCAGTTGCCATGATCATTATTAGTCTTCGATCTTTTAGTTGTGACCATTTCAAATGTTACTTTCATCTTTGGAGTAACGGGGGCCCAAATTGGAATCGTGAGTTTAAGATCTGGAATTTGGAATGTGATGCTGAGTGGATCCTCGTTAGTCCTTCTAAGCGGCGTGCAGCTCTTGGGGTTCTATCCATGCATTCTAGGTCATCAAAATCTTCATTCAAATCCTCAAATTCTGTTGGCAAGAAATTATCATTTGCGGTCTTTCAAAATTATAATGCTTGTCGAGGTTATCGGTATCCGGCTATAGAAAATTGTATTCAAACTACTGAAGACGCTGGTTACTCTATCCCGCCACATGAGAGAGTTGTCATCCATCCCGCACCGCCGGTGAGCCTCCGGTGGACGTCGACGAGGCCGTCTATCTCGTTTGGTACGGTTCAAGATCTCCTGTCGTTATCTGATCGCTCGCCGTCTATCTCGGGCGGGAATTCGGGTACTTTGAATGTGGATGTGCCAACATGTGCCACGGGCCATGGGCTGCTCTCTGTTGGATCTGACAGGGCTGGCTCGGCTTCTTCTGCGGATAATTTGGATATTCCTTCTTCTCGGCAAGCCAGGGATGATTTTGAGGATTTAATTTCTAATATGGTTGATGAGGTTCTCACGTGTCAAAAGTGTTTGAGGAAGGGACACTTTGCAGCATCCTGCACGTCCAAGTTGTGGTGCATCTCTTGCCTTAAGTCTGGTCACACCACGAAGGATTGCAACAAATTTGCACAGGTTTTGGGTCTTGTTTGGCAACCCAAATCCACTAACGCTACGACTTCCGAGGTGCGCTGCGAGAATATCTCTCTGACAACGCTTTTACCAAACTTGGACCTCCCTTCCACTTCGGCATTAACTCCCTCGTCTAGTCCCATCAGCCCTGGCCCCAAGACTCCCTCTGCTTCGCCGCCTGAAACCCCTCCTCCGTCGTTGCACTCGCCGTCGTTCGAGGCCGATCCCTCGGTTCCGATGGCGAACTTTCATCTGGATCCTCAGCTTTACGTCCCCGCGGGCCACCATGTCATCGACGGTGGTGAAGATCGCCTTCCAAGAACCTTCGTTTCGCCGCATACCCCAATTGTGCGCCGCCATGAGGAGTTTATGCTTGCTGAGGTAATGCCTATCCCCCAGCCAGATGAGATAGGTGCTGCTAGAGAGGCTGTAGTTCAGTGGTTGCAAGAGCATGGAGTTTTAGTCAGATCGGCTCAGCCATGGATTCGCTCTGTGGGGCTTTTTGAGCTTTGTGATGCTGCTGTACGTTTCCACCTGCTGCAGCTCCCACCGCAGCCACTGGGCAATGATCGCTTTGTGCGTTTTGTGAAGCATGACGAGGGAGAAAATTTCCGCGGCATTCAGGGTTTCCGTCAGGGCCTTCTCATGTTCCTGGGCATTCCTTTGGATCTTCGCAATACAGAGTGTATCAGGGCTGCTGTCAACACTTTTGGCAAGTTTCATCATTGGGTTAGCGAGGATCCCTACTTGGTCAGGTCTCTGGTGTTTGCTTCCTTCCCTGAAGACATTCTGGTGCCACGTGATGTGGTGTTTATGGATTTTGCACCCTATGGAGGTGCAAGAGTTTCTTGGACTGCTCCCCTATATATTTTGGGGGCAAACTTTGCCGAGCAGATGCCTCAAGATGAGGATTGGATGCCCATCAATGGCAATCCGCACCCGGTGCCTGGTGTTCCATTCCCTGAGATGCCCCCTTTCAACTTACCTACTTTTCCTGCTTTGGGATGGAATGCAGTGCCACCAGCACCTGTGGTCAATGAGATAGCTGATGATAACTGGGGGAACTGGGATGACAATGTAGCCCCTGATCCTGTGCAGGACCAGGAGTCCATGGTGGTAGATTTATCTGCACAGCCAAGCTCTGCTACTGACGCCCATGTGCCACCTGTTGTAGTTCTTGATGATGAGCAGCCTGAGGCCCCTGTTACTCCTCCATTCAATGAGGAGTTTGCTCCTGATCATTGGGCCATTGTGGTCTATCAGCCTCCTGTGATTAGGGAGGAATTGGTTATGCCTGCTATGCCTTATGGGCCTCCTCTACCTCCTGACATGATTTGGAGAAGATCTTTTGAAAGTCTGCTACAAGCTCCTATAGTGTTCTCTGTCCCCAAGCCAGTTCCAATGCAGCCTCTATTGCCTGTTGTTCTGTCTAAGCAAAGCTGGGATTTCGGTTTCTCTGATCTGGATCTGCCTCGTCTCACTTGGAAGGACCAGGAAGTGGCCAGGCCGGTCGCTAGAGCTTTGTTTGTTGACTCTGCACCTGATCAGGTGGTTCCTCCTGTGTCTGTGGTGACTGCGAGAAGGCCACGACAACCTTTGGCGCCAACACCAATTGTTGATACGGCCGTCAGACGTTGCACTAGGAGTTCTGTCAAGCGGGATGGTTTCAAGCCCGTTTTTCATGAGCTTGCTATACAGCCCAAGAAGAAGAAGCCCAGAGCGAAGCCCTTCACGGCCCATGAGTCTGAAGAGCAGGCTTCTGATGAAATCCCCCTGGCGACTCCGATTGCGCGGCTTCAGGAAATAGGGAGAGAGTTGGAAATTGATGCCACTCTCCTCTCTGTGGATGCACTTATGGTGGACCCACCTGCTTCTGCCTCCATCGATCCTGATGTTTAACCTGCTCCTGGACTTTTGGGTGTGGCAGGCCCCTAAGTTTGCCGCTCTTATGTTTCATGTATGCCAGTTATGTCATAAACTCTCTTATGTCTGTGTGGTGGGTCAGACTTTGTTCTGTTATTTTGGACATGTGACATTGTGTGTCATATGGGTTATGCTGCCTAGTATATGTCTTAATGAGTAATTCATGTAGAAACTGGAATGTGTTGTGCTGGAATGTTAGAGGTTTGAACTCTGAAGCTAGGCAGCGAGCTGTTAGACAAAAAATTGAGGAATGTCAATGCTCTATAGTCTGCTTGCAGGAAACTAAATGCTCATCTTTCGATTCCAGATCAATCAAAAGTTTCTGCCCTAAGAGATTTGACTCTTTTGCTTGCTCCCCTTCAATAGGGGCTTCTGGTGGTATTCTTGTGGTTTGGAATTCAAATGTTTTTATTGGAAATCTAATTGAAGTTCAGCAATTTGCTGTTGTGATTAAGTTGACCTCCAGGCAGAATAATGAAAGTTGGACCTTTGTTGTTGTATATGGTCCCTGTCAGGGGGAAGCAAGGGACAATTTTATTAACTGGCTATATAATCTCTGTATCCCTATTGATGAGCACTGGTTATTGCTTGGTGACTTCAATTTCCTTAGGTCAGTGGACAATAGAAACTTACCTGGTGGGGACATAAATGATATGTTCATCTTCAATGAGGTTACTGGACATTTGGTACTTCTTGAATTGCCAATTAAAGGTAGATCATACACTTGGTCCAATATGCAGGACATCCCTCTTCTGGAGTAGTTAGACTGGTTCTTCACCTCAGTAGATTGGATCACTGACTATCCGATGACTGAAGTATTGCCTCTGGCCAGGACTGCCTCTGACCATATCCCTTGTTTAGTATCAATCAAGACAACCATACCTAAATCAAATCTCTTTAGATTTGAAAACTATTGGTTGGAACTAGAGGGCTTTATGGAGTGTGTGGAATCATCTTGGCTAACCTCATCTAGGAAGACTCACATTACTGCTAAGATTGCTGACAAGTTTAAGCATCTAAGAATGTGCCTTAAGAGATGGCAAATGAATGTTTCCAAGTTAAAATTGTTGATTAGCAAGTGTAATCATGTGGTCTTCCTTTTAGATGAGTTGGAGGAATGGAGGCCCTTGTTTAGACAGGAGTTCAATTTCAGGAAAATTGTGAAGGCTCATTTGGAAAAGCTTTTGCACCTGCACTGCATGTACTCGAAAAAGAGATGCACTATCAGGTATATTAAGGTTGGGGGTGAAAACACCAAGTTTTTTCATGCCATGGCCACTGAGAGGCACAGGAGAAATTCAATTGCTAGTCTTAAATTACCTGATGGTTCTGTGGTCTCTGACCATGATCAAATGGCTAGAATTATTTGGACCTGTTTCAAGAACAGAATGGGCACTTCTAGAGGGATTGCAATGGGTTTTGATTTAGCATCTTTAATAATTCCAGTGGATGGCCTGGATTTGCTTACTAAGCCTTTTGAGAAAGAGGAAATGGATGATGTGGTCAAACACATGCCTGTGGATAAAGCACCTGGACCTGATGGTTTTAATGGTCTGTTTTTCAAGAGGTGCTGGCACATCATATCAGCTGATTTCTATGATCTGGCTCATGCTTTTCATGAGGGGACTGCAGTACTGGACAACATTAATAGCTCTTTCATTACTCTGATACCTAAGAAACTATCATCGGAGGAAGTGGGGGATTATAGGCCTATTTCTCTAACAAGCATGGGTCTGAAGTTCCTTTCTAAGATGGCTGCCAATAGGTTTCAGAGGGTAATTATGAAATGCATTCATAAGAATCGGTATGGTTTCATTAAGAGCAGAACAATTCAGGATTGCATTGGTTGGACCTTTGAGTATCTGCATCAATGCCATCAGTCAAAGAGGCCAATTGTGATCCTCAAATTGGACTTTGAGAAGGCTTTTGACTCTGTTGAGCATGAAGCTATCTTCCAAATTCTTAGGCACAAAGGTTTTAATGAAAAGTGGATACTATGGATGAAGCAGTTACTTGCCACTGGTACTTCTTTTGTCCTTTTGAATGGTGTGCCTGGGAGGAAGTTTGTTTGCAAAAAAGGAATTAGATAGGGGGACCCTGTTTCTCCTCTTCTCTTTATAATAGCTGCTGATCTTCTGCAAACAGTGATCAATGATATGTTCAGCAAGGGGATCCTAAAGTTACCTATTCCCTGCCATGATCAAGACTACCCTATCATTCAATATGCCGATGATACTCTGATCATCCTCCCTGCTGACAGGCAACAACTTCTAGCACTGAAGGATATGCTGTTGGTGTTCTCTCAGTCCACAGGCCTTGATGTCAACTACCATAAATCTTTTATCATTCCTATAAATGTTGAAAATGCAGTCATGACTGAGCTTGCTTCTGCTTTTGGATGCCAAATTGGAAAGATGCCTTTTACTTACCTTGGTCTGCCTGTGGGTACTACAAGGCCAAAGATGGTGGCCTTTATGCCTCTTGTGGATTGTATGGGGAGGAGAATGACTGCCAGCTCCTCCTTCCTTAATCAAGGTGAGAGGCTGCAGTTCTTAAATTCTGCCTTCTCTTCCATGCCAATCTTCTTTATGGGCAGCCTGGCTGTTCCTGTTGGAATCCTAAGGCAATTGGAAAGAATTCAAAGGCAATGTCTGTGGAGAAAAAATAGGGAGGAGCCTGCTCCATCTCTTGCTGCTTCGGATTTGATTTGTAGACCAAAAAACAAGGGTGGTCTTGGTATTTTGAACCTGGGTGTTCAAAACGTGGCTTTGCTTCTCAAGCATGCTAGTAACTTTCTCAACAGGAAAGACCTACCTTGGGTGTCCTTAATTTGGGACTCATATTATCATGATGGCATGCCCCAGGGAACAACTCCTTGTGGCTCTTTTTGGTGGAAGGATATTTGTAAGATCTTGCAGAATTTTAGGGACTGCTCCTGGGTGCAGATCAATGCTGGGGACACTGCTCTCTTTTGGTCTGATAACTGGAATCTTGGCAATGAAGTTTCTAGCTTGCAGTCTAGATTCCCAAGATTATTCTCTGTTAACAAGGATCCATGGATTTCTGTTAAGGCCATCTTCGATTCAATTGACTTGTACCAACACTTTCACCTACCTTTGTCTGCTCAAGCTTTTGATGAGCTAAACTTGATAAGAAGTATGTTGATCTCCCATACAAGAGATGACGCTTGTAAGGATTTATGGTTCTGGCAGGGCTCCTCAAAGGTTTACAAACCTAAGCTGTTCTATGGTCATGTTTTACAGAATGAAACGTTTAACCACTTGCTGTGCTGGATCTGGAAATCCTCTTGCACTATCAAGATCAAGGTTTTTGCATGGATGCTCATCATGGATAGACTCAACACTAAGGATATGGTTGATAGAAGGCACTGGCATATGGATGATGGTGTTACTTGCAGGCTATGCCCCCTTCAAGCGAGAGAAACCAGAGACCATCTCTTCTTCAACTGCAATTTCAGTGTCAGAGTTTGGAATTATTTGCAGATCGATTGGTCGGTTGGAACTTCAATGTCTGACCTAGTCATCCAGGCAAGGAGAAGTTTTGATAAGCCCTTTTTCAATGAAGTAGTATTTATTGCCTGCTGGAATATCTGGATAATCAGAAATGCCACAGTGCTCAGAGGAGAGAGGGCAAGTTTCAACAAATGGAGAGGAGCTTTCAAGCATGACATTACTCTGATGCAGCATCGAATCAAATCTGGATACAAGGATGAGCTACTCAAGTGGATCTCTTTTTTGCCACCTTAAGTTTTCACCTTTTATTTTCTTTTGTTTTTCTCCTCTCCTTTCGGTTACCTCTTGTAATCATGTTGTTGTAACTGTTGTCTGGCTTTAATAAAGTTTTGATATGCTGTGGGGGTTTTCCCCATAGTTCATAGTCAAAAAAAAGAAAATTAGCAAACGTCTCTTCCAAATCCTGGATGAGGGTGGATTTGTCCTTGGTCTTGACCACAGTGTCATCCATATAAGCCTCAATATTTCTGTGCAACTATGGTTCAAAACCAATCTGGACTACCCTTGCGAAAGTAGACCCGACACTTTTCAATCCAAAAGGCATGCGAACAAAGTAGTACATACCGCAAGGGGTGATGAAGGAGGTCTTCTTGAAAGGATCGAGAAGAGGTGTTTAAAGGGGGGGTTATTAGACCCTCAATAAGTAAAGGTAGTAGTTTTCAAGTTTTTCAAGTTGAGGTTGGAAATTGGCACAATTTCAAGCATTCACAATACATTCAAGCAAGCATGGCAAGAGTATATGAGAAGTGGAAAGTAAAGCATGCAACTTGCAAGAAAGTAAAGGGATGGGATTGGAGTGTGCAAACGCAATTGGAGACATGAAGATTTTTGGCGTGGTTCCGATAGGTGGTGCTATCGTACATCCATGTTGGTGGAGACTTCAACCCATGAAGGGTAACTATTGCGCGAGTCCATGGAGGGCTCCACCCAGGAATGGTCCACGAAGAAGCAACCTTGTCTATCCCACCATGGCCATTACCCACGAAGGACTTGCCTCACTTGGGTAGATCTTCATGAAGTAGGCGATCTCCTTGCCCTTACAAACTCCTTGGTTCAACTCCACAATCTTGACGGAGGCTCCCAAGTGAAACCTAACCAATCTAGGAGACACCACTCTCCAAAAGGTAATAGATGGTGTGTTGATGATGAACTCCTTGGTCTTATGCTTCAAATGATAGTCTCCCCAACACTCAATTCTCTCTCACAGATTTGGATATGGTTGAAAGATGATTTGAGTAGAAAGTAGCTTGGGGAAGGCTAGAGATCAAGATTCTTGTGGTTGGATTGGAATGTCTTGGTCTCAACACGCATGAGTAAGTGGTTCTCTCTCAGAAAATGAGTAGTTGAAGTGTAGGCACGTTCTGATGGCTCTATCTCAAATGGAGAAGGGGGTGGAGGGGTATATACAACCTCCACATAAAATCTAGCCTTTACACACAATCTTCCAAACTTGGTGGGACCGAATAGTGAAACTCAGTCACACCGATATGGTTTAAAATGTGAACGTTGGAGTTTTTGGTGGGACCGACAAGGTCAACTCAGTGAGACCGATGTGCTAGGGTTAGGACAAAAACTCATCTCGGTGAGACCGATTGCATGAACTCAGTGAAACCGGTTTCAGCAATAAGCAAACAAAGACTTGGTCAAGCAAACTCGATGGGACCGACTGCACATTTCGGTGAGACCGAAATAACTGCAATAGGTAATAGAGAGTTTGCAAGGCCATCTCAGTGAGACCAATATCCCATCGGTGAGACCGAACTGATTAGGGTTTCTAGCAGTGGCTATGTCAGGTGAACTCGGTGGCGCCGGATAGATCAAATCGGTGGGGCCGAGTTTGACTTTAGGTTTAGTACATATGTGGAAATGATAAAGTGGTTGAGGGCTTTGGATCATATCACTAAGCACTTTGAGCAAGCAAGCCATTAAGCAACACCTCACCCCCTTTTAATATTATTGGCTTTCCTATGGACTCAATGTGATCTTGGATCACTGAAATGAAAATGCAGAGTCTTGAGCCTTTGCCAATGTTTGTCCTTAGCATCTTGAAGGGGTTCCACATCATCTTGTCGTGCCACTCCAATGTTCAACCCATCTGAAATGTACTAGGTAGAAGTATTAGTCCAACAAGAGATATGTTGACATTAATTACCAAAATCACCCAGGGAGCACTTGTGCTTTCAATCTCCCCCTTTTTGGTAATTGATGACAACATACATCAAAGCTTTAGCTAAAGATATGAAGTATAACAAGTAAAGCTTTGGAAGAACATGCAACATGCATTAGATCCCCCTACATGTATGCAATCATGTGAAGATAGATTATAAGAGTATGTGAAAGCGCAAACATGACACAGCAAGTAATGAGTTACATGTATCTTGGCTATATGCATCAGAGCAAATGATGTGAAATGCAGAAAATATACCTGCATGTTCATGAGTTCTTCTTGCAATCAATATGTACATCAGCAAGAGGTCCTCATGCACATGAGTGTGATGCATATACTTACCTTGTGGTCTTAAGCTAACTTTGGAAGAGATGAACCTGAGAAAACAGGGTTAGATAACAGAGGAACATCTACTAAGCAGAGCAAGAACATGAAACCACAAAAGTACAAAGACTGGGATGATATGTAGTGAGTGAATACTTAGTACTCTAGTTGGATATTGACATGTCCCCAAGGATAAAGATATGCAATGAATTCCAAAGATTTTCTTCCCTTAGATGTCTTTCTCCCCCTGAATCTGACATTGGATAATGGGAGAAGACAGGGTAATAGAAAAATAGAGCAACTGAAAAGAATATGAAAAATAGAGCAAAAGTCACAAAGAAACATCATCTACTAACATGTCTTTCCCCTCTTAAAGACATGTGGCTTCTCTCCTCTTTGAATAGCAGGCATCTGCAAAAGCTATGATGTCTTTCTCTCCCATAGGGTCTCTTTTGCCCATAATATAAGCTTTGATGTGATCTCTCTCCCCCTTTGACATCAATTTCCAAGAAGGAATCTTCTAGAGCATAAGTCAAATAGGTTTGGTCCTTGAGTCACATGACAAAGAGCATGTAGAATGTGATGCAGGTAGAGGATAAGAATCATCGAGTGGAGCAGAATTAGAAATGCAGGATGCAAATGGCAAAATGTTCCCACGGTAGTGAAATCGGTAACACCGAGTCCTTTTCTTCGGTGACACTGAGTTGTTTCCGGTTTGGCCGAAAAGAAAGGATCGGTGAGCCCGAGTTCAACGCAGAGAAAGATTTTGTCATCTCAGCTCACTAGGCAAATAGGATCTCACAAAGATTTGTAGGGAATTAACTAAAGGATTTGCAATGAATTAAATGCAGGGAATGCAGAAAATAAAAGAGAAGAAATCTAGATGAAGTTTTTTTTTGAAAGGGGAAACAAACATGCAAGAGACAAATGCAAGAACACAGAGAAACACTCGAGGACTTCATCTAGAATTGGTCAGCGACAAAGTCACCTATGTTAGAGTATATTGACTTAGGAGCCAAGTGAAGACACTTGATCATAGGTCATACTCATCGTTTAAGCTCAAAATGGGGTTGCCATATTTCGTTTAAGCATTTTGATGTATTCACATCTTGTTGAGTTGCCTTGAGCCATGTCTTGGGGTAAAGCTTATCTAAGATGGAATGACATACCTTGGTGGTGGTGTTGATCTTGATCATGTAGTTGAACTTGTGTAGGATGCTCAAGGTTGATGTAGTTCATCAAGAGTTGGGAGCACCGCTCGTAGTTTGAGTTCATCTTCCTACATGGGTTAGTTTTGCAAGGAAGAGCACTTGTGTATCCCAAATGACAATCATGGGCCAAACTAAGCGCTGGGTCCACAAAAGGCCCAACTAAAATATAGGCCGGTGTAAGTTGTGGGCCTGGCGCAAAGTGTGAAGGCCCCAATCGGTCGGGCCCAAGAAAGATGCAGGCTGGCCCAATTGTGGCCCGCTAAAAACCAGGCCCGTTAGAGGCAAATGTTTCGGCCCGGTCGACTACATCTGATTTTTTTTCAGATAGCGAATGATGGCAGTAACTAGTAGGAATTAAGAACAAACCTACTCTATAAAATAAAGAAATTGCGGCATAGTAACTAAGAATAGACCTACACTATACAATAAAGGATTTATGGTATACTACATCCACTGGGCATCGAAGTTCACCACCAGTGATCATAAAGCGCAATGAAGAAGCAGATTACAAAAACTGGGCACCATTGCAGCGTAACAAAATAATACTGAATCGAGACCACTTCCAAGACAGTTCAAGAAAGGTTAGCCTTGCGGGGGAACTGCTGCGCAAGCTATTGAGCAAGGCTGTGAGACCGGCCTAGCATGTCGGTCATAGCTTCTAGGTGTAGCTGTTTAACAATGAGGTTCTCATTGGTGTTCTCCATAGTATTTCTTAGAGATAGGACTTTAAGTCGAAGTTGAGTTGCAGAATGCCTTTCTGCTAGAACTTGGGACTAAAGAAGTCAAACTGATTCAGACAACGAATTATGTGAGCTTGTCTGACTGTTAGTCTCAAGTAACTTGAACACTGCATCAAGACAAGACTTTGGGGTTGTCTTGCTATTTTTGAGATGTTTTGCCTTCTTTGCTGCAATATATGTTGGGTTTGTCTCACAGCCTTCAGCAGACTTGTGCATGCCATCAGGCATATCACCCTGAAACAAAGCAGAGAGGTGACATGTTTTGCACGTGTATAAACAAAGATGATAACTGTGCTGTCAATTCCATCCTATTTCAAATTAGAAAATAAAGAGTAAGTTCAAAATATCAATAGCATAATTTGGCATTCTTCATAATGCGGGGAGCTTCACCACACTACTGGATTACCATGTCAACATAACAAGCATAGATGAAGGGCAAAGAAAATCATTGTATCTATTTTGGTTAATGTGCATGGCATGTTGTTCACATCATCAGCCACATCAGTAAGATAAAACAGGAGATGGCAAGGTGCAAACATGGGCTGCTTCACCACACACTGGATTATAGATCCACAAAAACAAACATACATATAGGGAGTATTGAGTAACATGCATGGTATGAATAAGGAATTTGGTTTTACAAGTAAAACTTAGAACTTACGGTTCTTGCGAACATGCATTTTGGTAGAAATAGCAAACTAAACAGCAGTAAACGGTAGGGAGTATGAGCAAATTAAACAGCAGTTGAGGATAAAGGCTTTAGAAGGACTGACTTACATTAACAGTTAACACCGGCTTTACAATTCCCTTCTCCATGTCAAGCGAAGGATAACTCAAGAATTTCAGCACAGAATCTTCTTCATAAGCATTGCCTATACTCTGTAGAGAGTAATTATAGATATGATAATACTGGAAGGGATAGAGGATAATGAAGATAAGATGCAGATTGATGCTACATATTCAACTACCAATCCCTGGAAGTACAAGTGTTACAGGACAAAATGTACTGACAAGAGCAATGTGCTACACTTCTGCACTAGCATTGTCTGTGTATTCTACTTGTTGGTAAGATTAAATATAGATCTGATCTTTTTTAGTAAATGGTGGGCGAGGGAGATAAGATGCAGAATGCTACACAATGAACCAATCCCTCTTCCCATAATACAAGAGTGTTTTGAACACTGGTGTACTATACAAAACGTTCTTATATTATGGGACGGAGGGAGTATCTGTTAATGTAAGTACAATGATAGACGATGTTTAGTCCTTACAAGAGGACTGCAGAGCTAAACCTCTTCAAAAGCATTGGGTTGATTCTAAATTTATGTAAGAGTCCATACGGATCTTGTAATGTCCACCAAATGGACGATAACGAGGCTAACATGTGCAGTGATGCTACATAATCAAACAGCTATGAAAGTAAGTATGGTCATACAGGGCAAGAGGTACTCACAAGAGCAATGCAATGTGCAGTATAGTTGGGAGATTCTGTGGTCCCTTGAGAATGAATGTTCTTCTGCTAATAGTTTTCGTACAAGTGAGACGTTAAGGAAAATGCAGAAATGTAGTTCAACTTGTAATGTGATATCATAGACAGTACCTTCTGCTGCAGTCGAGACCAATGTGTAACAAGATTATTCCAGTCACTGTCGGATAAATGTAGCATCGGAGACTTTACAGAAATTTCATTTAGAGGCTTGCCATCGAAGTGCGCTTGCCACAGGTAGGAATGATACTTCATCAACGAGTGCTCGAAAAGCTCAACCAACCCTTGCTCGTCTTCACGGTCTAGTTTGCTCCTCGCCTATTTAAAAGAATGAAATCTTGTGTCTTCTGTCAGCAGAAACATATGCAGTAATGACCATGAATAACATTAGTACATTACTTACGCGTAAGTTGCGGAGGATGACTAGAAATTGTTCTGTGTCTGCGGTATAATCTTTCCATGAAGGAAAGATGCGCACAAAGTTTCTGACAACAATATAAGCTTCATCTTCTAAACTGGGAACAAATGAAAGAAGGGTCCTATTTGCTGCAATTGGGGCTCTCTCTGGTTCGAAAAGGGATTTGGCAACTGTATTTGGTGTACTCTTTGCTGGAATGGGGGTTTTGCGTCGTAGAGCTGGTGCTATGTCAACTGGCATAATCATACTGTTTGCTGCAGTTGGGGTCTGCTGAGTTGGGGCATCAGAAATGACCAGTGTAGTAGGGCTATAGTATGCTAGAGTTGGGGTGTTTTGTGGGTCAGGTGATATTGCAACTACACCTAATGGGCTATTTGATTTATCAGGTGCCACTACCTTTTCCAAATACTTTGCTTGTGCTCTTCCATGATCAGCAATCGCCCTCTTCCTTTTGAACGTCTGATACACAAGAACAACATTTGAATGGATAAATATGGTATGATGACAGATGGAATATGTACTGAAAATGGATAGGCAGGGTGTATTCACATACACGATGTGTAAACTAAGCTATGGCAGTTCAACAAAGTAGAAGCAATGCAAAGCATCAGTTGCAAGATATGTGCGACCAATATAACCTTGGAAAGTTAGAGAAAGCACCTTGATGAGTGAATAAGATAGGGCATCTTCCTCTAACTCCTCCACTAGGGAGCTACATTGACTTAGGTCTCCCTCTAGCTCAGAATCACTGTTAGGATCATATTCTGAGCATGAATCTGTAGATGGAGAGCGTTTGCATTGCATCCAGACTTGATTTTAGTCCCTTAATGCCAAGTTTGACAACCATGGCATTGTTCTGCTTTATTCTTTTCATGCGCGCAAGCTCATAATCATTATGATGTTGTTCAGAATCCGAGATTCATGAAAACATAAAAAGTAGTCAGATTATCTATGGAATGCATTGTGGATTCAACTCGAAGAGTGTCTCCCAATAAACCCCTGCATATGCAAAGTTCACCCCCCAACCGTGCTGACCAGACCACACATAGAAATACAAACCCCTTATGTCTCTATAACAGGCAGACACGCATTTCAAAACTGAAGTAGGAACATTAGAATCATATGAAATTCGTATTTGAACAAATAAACTAAGGAATTATGAGTGGCATAATGTTTAGCTTCAAGGGTTGAGTGTTGGTAGTGCGACACAAAGCAAGTAGGCAGGTTGCATTCCATGTAAAAGATCGAAGCCTATGTAAAAGTTGAAAATGACACTTTCTTTCTATACAATGCAGTGTTTGTTGCCCACACATGATGGAAGAGATCACATAGAGAAATAATATTCACTCATGTCTACGGTTCCAGTATTTAGAAATAGGGTGGTCCACCCTAAAAGAATATTGACAACAAATATGACAAGGCAAGCATAGATGTAGTGAATCAATCATTTACTTGTGAGCTTACTAGGACAAGTATGCAGAATTGTAACTGCAGTAAGAGACCATCCAAAATCTGAATCAAGAAGTTTGTCTAGCACTAATTGTTTGCAAATAATCGACGTGAATAATTGGATATTATATCGAATGAGTAAGAAAGAAAAGTAAAATTGTCAACAAACATGGCTTGCAGTAGTAATCTGGGTCAATCACTACGACCAAAAATCCAAAATGACTAGTGTTTGTTCCAAGGGCCAGAATTTTGAAAACCCTGTGAACTTTACAGGTACTAAAGATTACCGAAATACATCTGAGCCATTAAGTGTAGGTAGCACTGAGCACACAACAAACCCTAATGACAGTCCTGCCTAATGAGTAATGAATCAATTAGAAAATGGGTGATGAGGAGTGGCTGCTGAGTGCTGAGGACATATCTCAGGATAAATCGGGTTGTCTTAGTGGGTGTTGCACGCCTGAGCCCTGAACGGACTGGGAAGGTAGGCACAGCGGCGCATCCGGGCAGCGGTGACGCTGTTGGGCGAGCGGCTCCTGACCTCTTGTTAGTATGGCGTCTCCTCCTAGAGTCATGTCGTCCGGGGACGGCAAGTCGCCGGTGAGGCAGGTGGCTGGGGGCGAGTAGAGATCAGAAGAGTGCAGCAGAACAGAGGGGAATCGGGGCCTGGGACAACCCAAAATCCCAGGATGGGATGGCCCACCATGGGCACCCTGTAGAGATACACACCCGAGCGGCGAACATGCATTTCCGAAACTAATTTAGGAACATTTAGCTGACCAATTAAATGACTCTATTTTAATAATATCATATTCGTATTTGAACAACTAAGCTTGTTTAGCTTGATGGGTGGAGCAGTGCTATTATGACACGAAGCACGTATTCTGATCGTATAGTGATCATAAAAGGGGGAAACTCTAAGCATATTTTTTTAGCAAAAGAGGGTTTCCCCTCCGATTTCTAATAAAGAAACCACCACGGAACCAACATGATCAATTAAACCCTAAGCATGATCAATTAAACCGTATTATGACTGTGCCATGGCAGATTTGAAGCTGCAAACCAGAGAAATCATATTTAGCATCCATTGTTTGCTTCGAACTAAGAACTAAATTCTAAGAGCTGAAAATAAAGTAGAGTAGCCAAGTTAAGATCTATTTTCTGGTTGAGATCAAAAAATTGAGGAGATATTAAGTACCACCTCTCTTGCGGCGCCGTGTAGGCATCGGGGGTGTGATGGTTGTGGGTGGGGTTGAAGCAGATATGCAACGGTAGACAGGTGCATCGGGGGATAAGTCCCATTGCGGTGTAAGAGAAGGTTGTGTGAGAAGCCCCGACAAAGAGGACGACGGCACTGATGAAGCGAGAGGACGCGATGCAAGGCTCTTGGTACGTCGCCGTGGATGAGAAACTCCATCTCTAGTAGTGGACGACGCGGTCTTGGTAGGTGCTCTGGCATGGAGGAGGACTGTGGCGATGGACGTGGTGGAGGACGGCGGCGATGGATGGGGCGGAGGACGGCGGCGATGGATGGGGTGGCGGACGGAGGCTGGTGTGGGGATGGTGTTCTAGCGCGGATGGTGTATGAATGAGAAAATGGAGGGAGAGGTACAGGGAACCATGTTTTTGGGACGCACCTATCTGAAATATGGGGAAGTTACAAACTTAGCCCCCGTTTAAAATTTGGACGTCTCGTTGGTTGGGGATAGGATGGTAATCTCGCATCTCGCCAATATTTGCCCAGAGTGATTCCGAGCGAGGAGAGGGTGGTTGGCGCCTATGGTTGGCGCTCACGGTGCATGAACAGGGCTGACAGGCAGGGCGGTTGTGTCATGTCTGAGTGAAGTTACAAACCTGCCCCTATTGAAAATATTTGCCTACATCAATTTCGGCCGAGTCGAGTTTGTTTTGCCACCCACCGTGTATGAATGGGGAAATGGAGGGAGAAACGGAGGTCTTTCGGACGAGCTTGAATCAAATGTGTTTTGCCGCCCATGTTTGGCGCCCACCGTGTCGGAATGGGCTCCGAGGCGGTCGTGTCACGTCTAATTGAACTTACTAACCTACCCCTATTTAGAGCAGTGGAAATCGGGCCAATGGATTGTCCGTGTAATGGATAGACAGTAATTTCCATCTCCCAAACACTTGGCTTCGGGCAGCAGATGTGGGAGTGGACATTTTGCCGCTTCTTTCGAATTTTGGGACAATAAGCATCCACGTTTACCCTGGCAACTAAATTCGAATCCATTTTGTATTCCTATATGAATCTTTATAAATCATTCTATGTGTTTTTATATATTTTCAAAAGGACGATAAAGATGTATTCCACTGTCATATATGAATATGGTTTACAAATGCCGATACTCAAATTCAGAAGCAAGAATCCAGTTTAAGGTGAATTCGAATATTTGAAACACTTCATGTCCAACTCAAATGTCACATGCAGCATAGTGTGCACTCCCATTTAGATATGTACACAAGCGATGTATCAAGATTCAAATACTGAGTCAATCAACCAATAATGTACAGAACTAACAGACATATAAACACTTATAGAGTATATGGATCAATAATATCAACTAACATACATAAGCCAGGCCGCTGTACTTTTTTTTGCTATAACAGCATCCTTTTTTTAGCCAAGCTACTAAGCATCTTGGCCCTTTCCGATGCGTGCCACTTATGGTCCATCTATACTATTATTATTGCTGAATGCACATTCAGCCCGATTGGCATATTTGTTGGTCTGGCACAGCAATCAAAATGAAATGTCTCCGAGTCTTATCAATTAATACAGACTTGTGCTCAAATAAAATTACAAACCAAAAAACAAAAAACAAAAAACAATTATTACATGATCTCTAGAACAAATGGTTTGATTGATTACATGAACAAACAACACAAAGGTTATTCAACAATGGAAAGAACATTTCACGTATGATTTACCAAGTGGGAATTTAATTTCCTTTTTTCCTTCAGGACCTTAATAATGTGGTCAGTCTCAGCTTGCTTTGTCTTGAAATCCACCAAATATTTAATGGTTGTCTTGAGTACTGCTTGTGATTGTGTTGTTTGCTTCCTCAACATGTCAACTTCATCTCTAAGTGCAGAAGCGGAATATCTTTCTACCACTAGTTTATGTAGCGACCAGACCTCAAACAGTCTGATCTCTATGCATCAGTGTCATCCCTGGATTGGTAATGCTGACACGCACAGTACTTGAAGGATTTATAACAGTGTAGCAATCACACACTTATTACATCGAATGTCTCAACAGAGAACTTATTACAATAAATATGGCTTAAGGCCATCTAAATACGATAACAGGGGAAGGCTTGGAAGATAAAGCGAGTCCATCAACTCCAACGGCATCACTGAGTGAAAGATCACGACCTAAGGCACCTTACTCGTCGTCTTAAAAGTCTGCAACATGAACGTTGCAGCTCGGAAACCGGTCAGCACATGGAATATGCTGGCAATGTAACACATATAGAGTAATGAACAGAATAATGCTATCACTACATGCATATATGGCTGGTGGAAAGCTCTATGGTTATAGTTTTGCATAAAGCCAATTTTTCCTACAACAAAGGAATAAATTTCTATTTAACTATCATGGTGGTTGTTAAACATTGAGAAGGTTCCTCCAACTCAATCCCAATTAAGCTTCATCAATAATCCAATCAAATTAAATTAAGTAACATGATGAGATTCACATGATAATCCAAGAAACTAGATACTCAAAACTTCCATAACCGGGGACACGGCTAACCATGATTAGTTTCTACACTCTACAGAGGTTTGTGCACTTTTCCCCGCAAGACTCGATCTCCTCCGTTGGATTTCTCCCACTACATGGTGTTTGAGAAATGGATGACTGACACACAGTCTTTCAGAAGCATTAACTCTTTACTCTGGGTAGACAGTACCAACCTACATCCCCTACATCTGCTAGTCTACCACTAAAAGAGGTCACAAAACATACTCAACTATGCTAGAGCCCATAGTAGCTTGTGGCTGCACACAGAAGTTTCTAGCATGAGTAATCTCATGATCCCTTTGATCCTGGGTGGCGGTCCATAGGAGAATCACATGGTACCCCAGGATTTCCAAAAATATAGGCAACACTGGGTTCCCCATGTGCCTCAATCCACCCAGATGTGAATTAAAGTTACCACCTTAAGTTAACCATTAATTAACAATACTCACATCTGTCATGGATACACTCACCCAATCCACGTCTACAAGCATAGCAGAGCAATATAAGCAAACGTAGAGGTAACTCTCAAAGGTTTGATGATAAATAGGACAATAGGTACTACCTCATCTACTTCCCAAAACCCACATATTAATCAGATCCTAACCATGCAATTGTTTGAGGATTGATCTAATGCAATAAAATTGCGTAGTAAAGAGGTATGATCAAAGTGTTACTTGCCTTGCTGCAAGAATATAATAAGCACTCATCTAGAAGCATGGGTAAAACTCAAATAAGAGATCTAACCAGAAAGTTCAACTTAAGAACTCCAGTTTGCAAAAAGAATCAAATCAAACGAAGCAACGAAACTCAAACGGCGAAAGAAACAAGCTTCGTTTACTAATCTGGACCTAAGTCAAATTTTACAATAGAAAAAACTTGTCTAAGTTGGTTAAACAGAAAGAGGGCTTCGAGACGAAACTCTAGGCGCTTGAATCGCCTGATTACGATAAACGAGCGAAAAGATAAACTAAAACAAAAATCAGGGCAGAAATCGCGATCGAAAATAATCGCGGAAAATCCCTGGAAAAAGAAAAACTGACGAACAGGCTAACGAATGAACGTTCGCTGTCTGCGGCTAAATGGTGAAAATCGTTCATTAAAACGAACGAACGAACGAACGGGCATTCTCTAAATAACTAAACCGGAAAAAAATAAAATTGATCCAAAAAAATAAACCAGGGTTTCTAAAAAGAAGTACGGCAGCGGCGACTACCTCTGGCGGGTCCGGCGGGGCGGGTC
>NC_057801.1:414909834-414914549 GCF_018294505.1 Triticum aestivum
TGCGTCGGCGGCGAGGGGCGACGGCGGCGGCGGGATCGGGAGGCGGCGCCGCAGCGGATCCGGCGGCGACGGCAGGCGCGGCTAGGGTTAGGGTTTCGGGTGGCGGGCGGGCTGATGGGCTGCGGCTCGGGGGGGCAGCTTATAAAGCCTAGGCGAGGCGGAGTCCGGGTTGCCCACAGCGGCCCAAGTCGGTTTGACTTTTTCTCTAAATAATTCTGACGTGCAGAAAAATAAAGAAAAGAAATACTAAACGGACTCCAAAAATTACAAAATAAATTTTCCCGGTCCTCTAAAAATATGCCGGACAAGGTGAACATTTATTTCGACCCAAAATGTAATTTTGAAAAACGCGCATATTTCCTAATTCAAATGAAATAGCGATAAAACTCCGAAATAAAATCTTATTTGATTTTTTTATTAAATGTCCAATATTTCTTTATTTTGGGAAAGTCATTTTATTCCTTCTCTTTTATTTTTATAAAAGAAATATACGAAGATAGAATAATTAAAATCAAATGATCCTATTTTCAAAATTTTGAGAAAACTCAAATATGAAAATAACGAAATCCCCAACTCTCTCTGTGGGTCCTTGAGTTGCGTAGAATTTCTAGGATCAAGCCAAAATGCAATAAAATATGATATACAATGATGATCTAATGTATAACATTCCAAATTGAAAATTTGGGATGTTACAGTTTAGCCTCTAGAGCATCAGCAGTTGGCAATTCATAATGCACGATTGGGCCGGTGCCACTGTTGTGGGATGATACAACATCCATGGGGACCTCGCTCTTTGATCTTGGGCTAACCTGTTTTGCCATTAAAGTCCCGATTGGATTTAGAAAAGTTGAAGTTAGCAAAACATCTCAACTGGGAGTTATAACAGCAAACCAGTTAAGCAAACAAGGAATTAAAGAGTTTCAATTGGATGCTGAAAAGTAGTTATTAACATCATTGTAACCCGTTGTTGCAGCAGCAAAGCAGTTAAACAAACAAGTAGCTATTTAAGTTCAGGCAAACAGGTAATTCTTAACAGTAAGTATCAAACGCATAGATAGGCGCAGTCTATAATAGGATTAACAAGCGTTGGCATTATGTAATCAGTAGCAAACTAAATTAAGCCAAGCAACGTAATTGAACAATTTTGCAATAAGTGGCTAACTAAAATTCTGAGAAGCAGGTAACTGAACTTATGCTAGTTCTTTGTACAGGCATACTCCAACTTCTTTTTCGCTTACAAGGTTGTACGAAGGAGTCCATGGCATCAATTGCTTGGATATGCAGTCCCAATACTTCTTTCTTCCCACACTGCATTGGTAAGTCGAATGGTTAATCTGGTAAGATGGTGCGTCCTTGATATGTTATATGAGGACGTGTAGTCAGAGTAGTTGTAGCCACACACATCGCACTGGCTTTTACTGTATATTTCATTCGATTACTTTTGGCATATCTAGATCTAAGCAATCTACAATAGGATGAAAAGACTGGCATCCTTCACATTATTGGCGGACTCAGTTCATAGAAACAAGCAATTCAACCATTCTATGGGTAAATCAAAAGTGACACTGGAATATTTTTCACTACCCCAATCATATACGCAAAAAGGGGCGACGCCACCATAGGGGCTGGTACGGGCAGCCGCCTCAGGTGGCTGGAAAGTGTGCACCTAGTTTGAGTCGTCCAGGTTGGCCCTGGCTAGTTTTGTTCATCCCAACGCACGAGCACACAATGTAAAAAAAGAAGAAAAATGATTCAATTTGGATGGGCCAATAACATAAGTGCAAGGCAGGCCCTATCGCAGGCTCGCGGCCCAAACGAGCGCCTCCCATATTGATCGACAGCAGGAAAAATCCCAATTCATTCGCTCCAGCCTCCAGTCTGGTTCGCTCCTAACCTAGCCACCGCTGGACAGACCGACACAGCACTTCCTCGCGCCCTCATTGGAGGGCGTTCACCGGGCTTCAAGAGAACGGAAGGACAAGAAGATGAAGATCCAACCCTGGGTGTAGCCTGCATGGGAGGCAGCGGCGGCAGCACGGGCATGACATCGATCTTGTGCAAACAGACATTCACAGCTTGCAAGAGTAGCATGTGCAACGAGCATGTACATCACATCCCTGATTATATCTAATTCAACTCTTCAATTTCTGGCCAATAGTTAAACCTGACAGTGTTGTAAATTTGCTTGTATGTAGGGAATCTATGAGAAAATGAAACCAATTTCTACTTATTTTGTAACTCCCCCAATCAACACTGAACTGACTGAATCTGATGTATCTAATCAAGTTTTCGGTGCAAACATACAAGCTCATGTTGTTCTTGAGCCTGAAGTGTCTAATGAACAGAGTGCTAATGAAGGATTTGATGCAAACATTTTACATGCTCCTGGTGATGGACATATAATGTCTAATGAGAGATCTAATGCAAGCATTTTGCAAGCTCCCATTGAAGGATTTAGTGTCTAATGATGATCCACTATGTTGAGAGAGACATAGAGATTTGCAGGCATTGATGACAAGCAAATTAGAGTGCATTTTCATGGCTTCAGGAAACATCGAGGCCATCTACCAGAAAGTCTCCGTATCATGACAACATAGCATAAATACTTTTCTAATCTATTGTTTGAAACTATTGGTATACTTGTGTAGGATAGATATATTAATATGCAGTTTGCGCACTGGTTATAGGTGCAATTACACTTCGATATTTTCAGTGAGAGAACAAAAATTCAAGCAGGTACAGACCATGTTTGTATTCCTTGTACACCATGTTGAATTTTTTGTTTTTTGGTGCTTGCATCATTTAGTGTTTATAATCTGAACTACTTTGGATCATTAGCTGGTTTTCAAAGTGCATGTAGCTTCACATTTCTCAAGTTATGTTGATTTCCGGAGTGCAAGTGCCTTCGTATTTTTTAAGTTAAATGTTCGCCCCTGGTAACTTGAATTCGTGGATCCGCCACTGCACACAAATCATACACGAATGCCAGTACGAATGAAATGAAATGCAGGAACTTACGCTAGCTCGTTGTACAGGCTCACTGCAGCTTTGCTTGTGCTTGGGATGTTCCATGTACAAGTCCATGTTACCACTTGCTTGGATGTGCAGGCCTTGTGCTCCTTGCATCCCCTCTGCATTTTTGACACGGTGAATGGTTGATCAAATAAGAGGAATCGACCTTGCTGTTGTACCGGAGGACGGATACTACAAGGTTATACGGGTGTGCAGGATGTGTACCAGATCCCGTAGCGCCGTCATGCTTCGCTAAAAATGGTTTTGCTTGTTTTAGATGATATCTCCAGAAGAAATAAGAGTTAAAGTCGGAGTTGCATAGGCGTGTAAGCTAAGAGAGCGGTGAAAGGATATCCAAACATCATCGGAACAGTGCACAAGGGAGTGATGTGTGGATACCTAGTTTGGGCCGGCGTTTGGGCATGCTCGCCTATCTAGAGTGCGGGTCACTTTAGAGCCGTTGAGGGTGATGCGCTGGAGTTGGCTGGCCGCGCACGGATGCAGATCTTAAGTGGCAGCGGAGCGCTATGATGCGGTGGACGAGACCGTTGGTGAAGCCCCAACGGCCCCGTGGGGCGGAGGTGCGATGATGTGCTCGGTGAAGTAGACCCGGTGAGCTAGGAGACGGCATCGGTGAAGCGCACCTGATGCGGTGGAATTCGGTGTCTGTGAGGCACGTCGGTTGCGGCGGCCAACGTTGTTGGTGGACCACCCAGTGCAGTGGACGAGGGCGTAGATGAGGTAGCTCCGGTGCGGTGGTGAAGCGCGACCGTCGTCGTTTTCCGGCACAGAGGTGGGGAAAGAGATGAGACAAGGGGCGATTCGAACTTTGCTTGGGTTGGCGGCGAATTAGGGAGTTGAGCAATCTGGGCGCGAAAGGGGACGGTGGAGAAGGAAGATTTTATAGGGATAGAATTGGGGCCGCCAGATATTTCAATCCAAAACGTGGAAGCGTGAACTTATTTGTCGTCATCCTTTTTGGGGGGAGGGGGAGGGAGGGAGGGGGTGGGTGGCTGGGTGCTACGCGTCCGTCCGACACACGCGACCACCATGACACGACCCTGGCCTGCCTAGTGCGCCTACATTTGAGAATGCAAACTAATCTTCTTTCATTTGCAAACGAAACTGTATGTATTACCATGCACGTGTTTTCCTTGCAATAATTAGTCATTTGAAACGAGATACTCCATCCGTTCACTTTTGTAAGTCATTTCTGACAACTTAAAATGAACTGTTTTGCACATTGTCTGAAATGTCTTCAAGGTCTTATAAAAGTGAACAGAGAGAGTACTATAAATTAATTAATGTGGAGTTATTTGAAAAAAAATCGAAACGGTATCCACGCTAACGTGGATTAGAGTGTGTGTCACATAATTAGTTATTTGAATTAGAGTGTGTGTCACGCAGCGATCTCCAATTCTAACGTGGATTTCGCATTTCACTGTATCCACGGTACTTTTTTAATACAAATTCAAATGTATATGATGAACACCATGGTAGTGAGAAAACTTTTGGATGGATTCAAACATATGACCTACAAAATAGCACAACAAATCGAGTCAATGTCATCTTTTTGAAACCTAGTATGGCACAAATTCGAAATAATTACCCATATGCATGGTTCTCAGTTCAAATCTTACAATCTACACCGAATTGAAACATCGATATTAAGTCTCGTACTATCTACATTCAAATGTTGTTTT
>NC_057801.1:416177341-416184479 GCF_018294505.1 Triticum aestivum
GCGCGCGGGAGGGGCGCGGGCCGGGAGGGCTGGGGATGGGCCCGAGCGGGCCTGGCGGCGCGGGAGCGGGTGCCGGGACACGTGGCGGTGCCCGGTTGGACGGGGACAGCGGCGGGCTGACGTGGCCAGATCTGAATGGCCGGAGCGACGTGGCGGCTGGACATGTCCGGCGGGGCTGGACATGTCCGGCGCGCGAGGGGAGCGGGGCTAGGGTTTCGTCTCCGTTTTCGGGGGAGGGGGACTAATATATAGGTAGAGGGAGCTAGGAGAGTCCAAATGAGGAGCGGTTTTCGGCCACGCGATCGTGATCGAACGACCGAGAGCATGGAGGGGAGTTTGCTGGGTTTTGGGCCACTTTGGAAGGGCTGTTGGGCTGCAAAGAGAAGGAGGCTTCACGGTTACCCGGTTAACCGTTGGAGTACCAAACGACCTCCAAATGGCACGAAACTTGACAGGTGGTCTACCGGTGCTAAACCAAGGCCACTTGGCAAGCCTCGGGCCATTCCGAGAAAGTTTAACACCCACTCACAACGAGAGACGAAAGGGGAACGTCGGAGGGCATAGGAGCGCCGGATTGCAAAACGGACAATGGGGAAAAGGCTCGGATGCATGAGATGAACACGTATGCAATGCAGTCCACATGATGACATGATGAAATGCAACACGCAAGCAAATGACATGGCAATGACATGGCAACGACGGCGAATAACTGGCAGACACCTGGCGCATCGGATCCGGGGCGTTACAACACTCCTCCACTAACAGAAGATCTCGTCCCGAGATCTTAGGACCGAGACGGAAGGGAAAAGGATGAGGTGAAGCAAGAACTCGAGAAGAAGCAAAGAATCGAGAGCACTCGAGAAGAAGAGAGGAACGACAAGGATGACAAGAATCAAAAACTCACGGAATCAGATGGACTATGAAACAACTCCGGTTAGAACAAGATAAGAAGCGAATAAGACTGAAAGGATTTAGGCAGCACTCCGACTGAAAATGGAAGGAAAAGAACATGAACTTCACAAGATGGGATGGCACTTGACGATATGAACAACGCAAAGCCTCCGGAAGAATTGAAATAGAATTGAAAAGAACTTAGAAGGAAGGATTGAATGGAGTTGTTGAGGAAATCAACAACGAAAGAATAAGCTTGTTGTGGACTTATAGGTAACATCTCAAGATCATAAGGTGATAACCGGCCACAAACAGAAATGATTGGATAACTGAGAAGAACGAAGAAATGCAAAACTCCACTTCAAAAGAAAATGAAGAATTACTTGCTCTTCACGACAGGAGGAGAAAGATACTTGAACTCCATCCACAAGAATCTTGATGAACTCCTGAAGAATGAATTAAATCATGAAGAAACACCGTGAAAGAACTCCAGTAACAAAAGGATAATGAGATAAAATTGAAGGATGAAAAAGAAATAAGATAAAAGCCTTGCGATGATTTAGATGGAGGTTCCGACGAGATGGCTGAGGAAATTTTGAACTCCGAAAAAGAAAAGATGAAAACACTTGGAACTAGAATTTATTCATTAAGAACAAACTCCGAAGGAAAGGATTAATCGCTCTGATGAAATAAGAATAAGATTTATTGTATGCTTATCCTTCATCAAATTAAATTGATGACAAGCAACGGATTTTTGCATACTACTTATTCCTCTTGAAAAGGATTGAGAAGTGACATGACGCAAACTTGAGAAGGTCTTCATGAACCACCGGTAGGATTGGAAAGAACGAAAGAAATAAAATGATAATCAAGGAAAAAGAATGTGAATGAACCACCGAAAGAATTTGAAAATGACTGATGAAAGAGAATGAATCACCGGAAGAATTAGAAGGCAAATGTGCTTGAGGGGATTTAGAGAGACAAGAACGAAGAGAACTTGAGCTGATTAATGAACATTTGAATGAAGCGCCGGGATAACTGGAGAACGAAAACTGGAATGATGGCCTCCGGTGAAAATAAACAGAAATCAACTTCAGACACACTCCGGATGGATAAGAAAAGAATATCTGACAATTGGAATAATTCGTGAGGATAAAAGAAGCTAGAACCACGAATCTTCGAGAGAATGGACAAGATTTAGAGGAAAACTCTTCTTCGGTCTTCAAATGACGATGAGAAACACCACCAAAATTACTGAGATACTCCGGTAGAATGAAAAAGCGAAGGGGTTGAGCCAACAATGAAATGAATTGAAATCGATCTTGGAAAAGGCATGTGACTGATGAAATCCATTCTTACGTCACACTTGAAAAGAATTAGGAATGGCTCCGAAATAATTAGAAGTGTCAGGTAAGATCCTGGAAAAAGACCTGTGGGTTAGGGCCCACTGAAAAGATAACACCGTTGAAAAGGTTTCTTGAAAAGATAGATGATGCACCGGAACAATTGAAATATTTGAATGAGGTGACAACCTCGAATTGATTGGAACACAGATGAATCTCCTGAGATGTCTTCCGAACTCCGGAATGATTGAATGGCGAGAGGCAAACGAGCAAGGAGAACACTTGATCGAAGGAAGAGAATATGATCAACCCTAAAAACTTGAATTGAATCCACCGGACAAGAAAAGAGATGAAGAATGTCCACCGAGACGAGAATTCACCGATTGAAACAATTGACGAAAGACTAAAGAGGCTCCACACGAATGAAATTGATGCTCGAAACAGACTCAGGCTCCGGGAAGAAGAGGGTGGGAGGGCGGGAAAACAAAGGCAACTTGGAAGGGGAAATCGACGAATATCTTGAAGAGAAAAACACCGGTTGAAATCATTGAGGAAAGAGAGCAAAACTTCGCACGAGTAGGATGGATATTCGATTACGGACTCCGGTTCCGAGAAGAAGAAGGGGAGGGCGGGTGGGAAAGAAAACAACTGAGGATTGAACTCAAAGATGAAGAGGCTCGAGTCGACTTGACGAGAAAATGCACTGGATGCAAAGAACTGAGGAACAACGATCGGAAAACCAACTGCGTGAACCTAAATAAAAATTTGAAGGGGAAGAGGAGTAATTCCAAAACACCTACGTCAAGATTCCTCACCAGAGCGACGAAGGGGCTGAGGAGTAAAAAGAATCTTACTCTCCGATATAACTAGACTCCGAAACAGTTTTTTTCTAGACTCAACAACGGCCAAACTACACGATCAATCAAGGGGGATCCTAGGGTCGGTCGAGGCTCTGATACCAACTTGTCACGCCCAATATGCGACCCTATCCAAAAGGAACTCGAAGGTCCCACCAAGGATAGACCCGCATATTGAAACGCTTTTGCAAGGTGGATATCATTACATCAACATTACATAATAGATGGGGATACATACATAAGGCATACCCTGCCACACGAATACAAGATCACAATACATAAGAGCATCATCCGACTACGGATGAAACACAAACAGAAACTCAAACGACATCCACCCTGCTAGCCCAGGCTGCCGACCTGGAACCTATCCCCTGATCGAAGAAGAAGCAGAAGAAGAACTCCAAACAAGCAAACATCGCTCTCGCGTCAAGAGCATCGCACAACCTGTACCTGCAACTATTGTTGTAGTAATCTGTGAGCCACGAGGACTCAGCAATCCCATTACAATGGGTATCAAGACTAGCAAAGCTTAAAGGGAATGGAAGGGGTAAAGTGGTGAGGCTGCAGCAGCGACTAAGCATATATGGTGGCTAACATACGCAAATAAGAGCGAGAAGAGAGCAAAAGGAACGGTCGTGAAGCTAGCACTGATCAAGAAGTGATCCTGAACTCCTACTTACGCCAAACATAACCCAGAAACCGTGTTCACTTCCCGGACTCCGCCGAGAAGAGACCATCACGGCTACACACGCGGTTGATGCATTTTAATTCGGATCTGGTGTCAAGTTATCTACAACCGGACATTAACAAATTCCCATCTGCCTATAACCGCAGGCATGGCTTTCGAAAGATTATACCCTGCAGGGGTGTCCCAACTTAGCCCATGACAAGCTCTCGTGATCAACGAAGGAATAGACCTTCTCCCAGGAAGACCCGATCAGACTCGGAATCCCGGTTTACAAGACATTTCAACAATGGTAAAACAAGACCAGCAAAGCCGCCCGATGCACCGACAAATCCTGATAGTAGCTGCACATATCTCGTTCTCAGGACAACACCGGATGAGACTAGCTACGAGTAAAACCAACCCTCAAGTTGCCCCGAGGTGGCCCCGCAGGCAGCTCAGTTCGGACCAACACTTAGACAAGCACTAGCCCGGGGGGGCTAAAATAAAGATGACCCTCGGGTTGGCCGACCCAAGGGAAAGGGTAGGTGGTGGTGAGGCAAATGGTAAAACCAAGGTTGGGCCTTGCTGGAGGAGTTTTATTCAAAGCGAACTGTCAAGGGGGTCCCATAAATCACCCGACCGCGTAAGGAACGCAAAATCCGGGAACATAACACTGGTATGAAGGAAACTAGGGCGGCAAGAGTGGAACAAAACACTAGGCAAAAGGCCGAGTCTTCCACCCTTTACCAAGTATATAGATGCATTAATAATATAAGAGATATTGTATATCCCAACCAAAATCATGTCCACCATGGAGAAATCTTCAACTTCACCTGCAACTAGCAACGCTATAAGAGGGCTGAGCAAAGAGGTAACATAGTCAATCAATGGTTTGCATAGGAAAGGTGTCAAAGGTTAGAGGTTCATGGCAATTTGGGATGGCTTGATAAACAGGTTATAGGTAGCGCAGCATAGCGATAGAACGAAGCAACTGGCATAGCAATGATAGTAGTGAGATCCAGGGTAGCGGTCATCTTGCCTGAAATCCCGCAAGGAAGAAGAACGAGTCCATGAAGAAGACGAACGGATGAAGCCGAACCAACCGTAGACGAACGAATCCTCACGATCGCAACGAAACAGGAACTAACAAGAAGAAGCACACAACATGGTAAACACACCACACATGAACAAGGCATGATGCACAACAAGCATGATGCATGACAATGCTACATGAAGCTACTCATGGCAAGAGATGATGCAAACAAGAGCAACACATCAAGACAAGTTTAAATGAGGCCGGGAACAACATATAACAATTCCGGTAAGTCCTGATATGCATATTTCGAAATTGGTCCAGATCTGAATAAACCTTATATTCAAGTTGTTAAACAGCAAGTTAAGATGCACAACGATGATCTACACGAGATTCTAGTCAAGTTACATATAAAGTTCATTTAGTTCGGAGCTACGGCCTAGAAGATATGAGCAATACAAGTTAAACATGGCATTGATGCAAAATGCATACAAACATCAAGCAAACATCTCAAAACAAGGATGCAACATGATAATATGAAACTACATGCAAAATCAAGCAAGTTCCATGTAGAGCACACTCAAAACGGAGCAACGGTTCAAACACATACACTCTATACAAGTTATAGCAACAATCTGTCCAAAACAGCAACTAGGCATATTGCAAGCATCAAAACAACAAACTACAGTACCACAACATAATAACAAAAGGCATGGGCATGATGTACAGGTAAATCATAACAAAACATGAACACTGAGCTAACTCCAGAAATCACTAGAACATGCTCAAACACACATGCTAAGATTGCAAGTTATAACAATTTCAGACTTTGCAGAAAATAACACCACGATGCAATGTTTATAGCTATCAAACAACATGTTATAGGAACTTATAATGGCAAACAAAGGAATGGCATGAATCTACTAAATGCATAGATCAAATGTCCTTTGCTGACCATAAGCCAAAAAGGTTCAGAAAATATGATGGCACCCACGTAAACATAGCAAGTTATAATACAGATTCAAACATGGCAGGAACATAATTATGAAGGCATGTAGATGAGCTTGTGCAACTCACTACAGATAATTACATGGCATGGCAAGGCACCCAACAGTAAGAAGGCATATTTGTGAAGCCAAGCATGGCAAGAGAATGGTCATAGGATGCATGGAACACTAGGAACAATCATGGTAACAACTGAACTTAATGTTAACAGGCTGACAGCAACATTATGAAGCAACTTTGGAGCAAGATATGAACAATCTACAGCAAGCTATAAATGCAACCAGGGGAATGTATGGTTAGAGGATGACATGTAGATCAAAACATGTTTATAGAACATCTCCAGATTATGCATAGATTGATTAGTAGCAACATGTTTATATAGCATCACGAAATAATAGATTCAGCCTAGCAAAACAGCAACATCATGTACCCTACTTAACAAGCTCGATTCACTCACCACAAGTCATTGCATGACAAGATAAGCATAGCATCATCAAGAAGGCATGTTTGTGTAACCAACCAAGGCAAGAACAAGTCCATAGCATGCAAGGATCAACTACAACAACCTTGGCCAAATTGAATAACATGTAAACAATCTGCCAGGAAACATTTTGAAGCAAAAGTAGAGCACGAAAATGACATGCTAGACTACTCCATAATTGCAACAAAGGGCATGAATGGATAGACAATAACCATATGTGCAAAACACCCTTACTGTAGTATCTCAAAATATGCATGGATCTCTCTGTAGCATCAAGTTTACATGGCATCAAAATAACAGCAGAACAGGGACTAAAATCAGCAACATTACGAAGCCTAGTTTGCATGCTTGTGCTAGTCACCACATTGATCACAAAAATACATGGCATACACCACTTTAAGAAGACATAGCATAGATCAAAACACATGTAGACATCAACCTCATAGGATGCACACATCAATCATGGCAAAAATGACAAAAGAGCTCGTTCTGTTAACAGACAGCAGAAAACATCATGAAGCACTCTTACAACGATGATTCAGGCATCTAGATGACCTCAAATGAATATGATGCAATGGAATGAAATGATGTACTCGTCGGGACGAACAATTTGACATATTACACGCACAAAACGGAGCTACAGATGCGGAGATATGATGGCATGAACATGGCATGAAAATATGCAGATCTGAGGACTTAGGCAAATTTTGGAGGGGGAAAGTCAACCTCGTGCACGGATTCCGAGGCAGGGCCGGATCTCGCCGGAGAAGCCGGCCGGAGCAGTGGGGAAGGGCGGCGCCGGCGTGGAGGGCTCGAGGTGGCTTGGCGGATGCAGATCCGGCCGGGAACGGCGGCGACCGG
>NC_057801.1:416185019-416198561 GCF_018294505.1 Triticum aestivum
GGGAGGGCAGGCGATGGGCCCGAGCGGGCCTGGCGGCACGGGAGCGGGTGCCGGGACGCGTGGCGGCGCCCGGTTGTACGGGGACAGCGGCGGGCTGACGTGGCCAGATCTGATTGGCCGGAGCGACGTGGCGGCGGGACATGTCCGGCGGGGCTGGACATGTCCGGCGCGCGAGGGGAGCGGGGCTAGGGTTTCGTCTGCGTTTTCGGGGGAGGGGGACTAATATATAGGTAGAGGGAGCTAGGAGAGTCCAAATGAGGAGCGGTTTTCGGCCACGCGATCGTGATCGAACGACCAGAGCATGGTGGGGAGTTTGCTGGGTTTTGGGCCACTTTGGAAGGGGTGTTGGGCTGCAAAGAGAAGGAGGCTTTACGGTTACCCGGTTAACCGTTGGAGTACCAAACGACCTCCAAATGGCACGAAACTTGACAGGCGGTCTACCAGTGCTAAACTAAGGCCACTTGGCAAGCCTCGGGCCATTCCGAGAAAGTTTAACACCCACTCACAACGAGAGACGAAAGGGGAACACCGGAGGGCATAGGAGCGCCGGATTGCAAAACGGACAATGGGGAAAAGGCTCGGATGCATGAGATGAACACGTATGCAATGCAATGCACATGATGACATGATGAAATGCAACACACAAGCAAATGACATGGCAATGACATGTCAACAACGGCGAATAACTGGCAGACACCTGGCGCATCGGATCCGGGGCGTTACAACACTCCTCCACTAACAGAAGATCTCGTCCCGAGATCTTAGGACCGAGACGGAAGGGAAAAGAATAAGGTAAAGCAAGAACTCGAGAAGAAGCAAAGAATCGAGAGCACTCGAGAAGAAGAGAGGAACGACGAGGATGACGAGAATCAAAAACTCACGGAATCAGATGGACTATGAAACAACTCCGGTTAGGACAAGATAAGAAACGAATAAGACTGAAAGGATTTAGGCAGCACTCCGACTGAAAATGGAAGGAAAAGAACATGAACTTCACAAGATGGGATGGCACTTGACGATATGAACAAGGCAAAGCCTCCGGAAGAATTGAAATAGAATTGAAAAGAACTTAGAAGGAAGGATTGAATGGAGTTTTTGAGGAAATCAACAACGAAAGAATAAGCTTGTTGTGGACTTATAGGTAACATCTCAAGATCATAAGGTGATAACCGGCCACAAACAGAAATGACTGGATAACTGAAAAGAACGAAGAAATGCAAAAATCCACTTTAAAAGAAAATGAAGAATTACTTGCTCTTCACGACGGGAGGAGAAAGATACTTGAACTCCATCCACAAGAATCTTGATGAACTCCTGAAGAATGAATTAAATCATGAAGAAACACCGTGAAAGAACTCCAGTAACAAAAGGATAATGAGATAAAATTGAAGGATGAAAAATAAATAAGATAAAAGCCTTGCGATGATTTAGATGGAGGTTCCGACGAGATGGCTGAGGAAATTTTGAACTCCGGAAAAGAAAAGATGAAAACACTTGGAACTAGAATTTATTCATTAAGAACAAACTCCGAAGGAAAGGATTAATCGCTCTGATGAAATAAGAATAAGATTTATTGTATGCTTATCCTTCATCAAATTAAATTGATGACAAGCAACGGATTTTTGCATACTACTTATTCCTCTTGAAAAGGATTGAGAAGTGACATGACGCAAACTTGAGAAGGTCTTCATGAACCACCGGTAGGATTGGAAAGAACGAAAGAAATAAAATGATAATCAAGGAAAAAGAATGTGAATGAACCACCGAAAGAATTCGGAAATGACTGATGAAAGAGAATGAATCACCGGAAGAATTAGAAGGCAAATGTGCTTGAGGGGATTTAGAGAGACGAGAACGAAGAGAACTTGAGCTGATTAATGAACATTTGAATGAAGCGCCGGGATAACTGGAGAACGAAAACTGGAATGATGGCCTCCGGTGAAAATAAACAGAAATCAACTTCTGACACACTCCGGATGGATAAGAAAAGAATATCTGACAATTGGAATAATTCGTGAGGATAAAAGAAGCTAGAACCACGAATCTTCGAGAGAATGGACAAGATTTAGAGGAAAACTCTTCTTCAGTCTTCAAATGACGACGAGAAACACCACCAAAATTACTGAGATACTCCGGTAGAATGAAAAAGCGAAGGGGTTGAGCCAACAATGAAATGAATTGAAATCGATCTTGGAAAAGGCATGTGACTGATGAAATCCATTCTTACATCACACTTGAAAAGAATTAGGAATGGCTCCGGAATAATTAGAAGAGTCAGGTAAGATCCTGGAAAAAGACCTGTGGGTTAGGGCCCACTGAAAATATAACACCGTTGAAAAGGTTTCTTGAAAAGATAGATGATGCACCGGAACAATTGAAATATTTGAATGAGGTGACAACCTCGAATTAATTGGAACACAGACGAATCTCCTGAGATGTCTTTCGAACTCCAGAATGATTGAATGGCGAGAGGCAAACGAGCAAGGAGAACACTTGATCGAAGGAAGATAATATGATCAACCCTAAAAACTTGAATTGAATCCACCGGAGAAGAAAAGAGATGAAGAATGTCCACCGAGACGAGAATTCACCGGTTGAAACAATTGACGAAAGACTAAAGAGGCTCCACACGAATGAAATTGATGCTCGAAACAGACTCAGGCTCCGGGAAGAAGAGGGTGGGAGGGCAGGAAAACAAAGGCAACTTGGAAGGGGAAATCGACGAATATCTTGAAGAGAAAAACACCGGTTGAAATCATTGAGGAAAGAGAGCAAAACTTCGCACGAGTAGGATGGATATTCGATTACGGACTCCGGTTCCGAGAAGAAGAAGGGGAGGGCGGGTGGGAAAGAAAACAACTGAGGATTGAACTCAAAGATGAAGAGGCTCGAGTCGACTTGACGAGAAAATGCACTGGATGCAAAGAACTGAGGAACAACGATCGGAAAACCAACTGCGTGAACCTAAAGAAAAATTTGAAGGGGAAGAGGAGTAATTCCAACACACCTACATCAAGATTCCTCACCAGAGCGACGAAGGGGCTGAGGAGTAAAAAGAATTCCTACTCTCCGATATAACTAGACTCCGAAACAGTTTTTTTCTAGACTCAACAACGGCCAAACTACACGATCAATCAAGGGGGCTCCTAGGGTCGGTCGAGTCTCTGATACCAACTTGTCACACCCAATATGCGACCCTATCCAAAAGGAACTCGAAGGTCCCACCAAGGATAGACCCTCATATTGAAACGCTTTTGCAAGGTGGATATCATTACATCAACATTACATAATAGATGGGGATACATACATAAGGCATACCCTACCACACGAATACAACATCACAATACATAAGAGCATCATCCGACTATGGATGAAACACAAACATAAACTCAAACGACATCCACCCTGCTAGCCCAGGCTGCCGACCTGGAACCTATCCCCTGATCGAAGAAGAAGCAGAAGAAGAACTCCAAACAAGCAAACATCGCTCTCGCGTCAAGATCATCGCACAACCTGTACCTGCAACTGTTGTTGTAGTAATCTGTGAGCCACGAGGACTCAGCAATCCCATTACCATGGGTATCAAGACTAGCAAAGCTTAAAGGGAATGGAAGGGGTACAGTGGTGAGGCTGCAGCAGCGACTAAGCATATATGGTGGCTAACATACGCAAATAAGAGCGAGAAGAGAGCAAAAGGAACAGTCGTGAAGCTAGCAATGATCAAGAAGTGATCCTGAACTCCTACTTACGTCAAACATAACCCAGAAACCGTGTTCACTTCCCGGACTCCGCCGAGAAGAGACCATCACGGCTACACACGCGGTTGATGCGTTTTAATTCGGATCTGGTGTCAAGTTATCTACAACCGGACATTAACAAATTCCCATCTGCCTATAACCACAGGCACGGCTTTTGAAAGATTATAACCTGTAGGGGTGTCCCAACTTAGCCCATGACAAGCTCTCGCGATCAACGAAGGAATAGACCTTCTCCCAGGAAGACCCGATCAGACTCGGAATCCCAGTTTACAAGACATTTTGACAGTGGTAAAACAAGACCAGCAAAGCCGCCCGATGCACCGACAAATCCCGATAGGAGCTGCACATATCTCGTTCTCAGGGCAACACCGGATGAGACTAGCTACGAGTAAAACCAACCCTCAAGTTGCCCCGAGGTGGCCCCGTAGGCAGCTCAGTTCGGACCAACACTTAGACAAGCACTGGCCCGGGGGGGGGGCTAAAATAAAGATGACCCTCGGGTTGGCCGACCCAAGGGAAAGGGTAGGTGGTGGTGAGGCAAATGGTAAAACCAAGGTTGGGCCTTGCCGGAGGAGTTTTATTCAAAGCGAACTGTCAAGGGGGTCCCATAAATCACCCGACCGCGTAAGGAACGCAAAATTCGGGAACATAACACCGGTATGACGGAAACTAGGGCGGCAAGAGTGGAACAAAACACTAGGCAAAAGGCCGAGTCTTCCACCCTTTACCAAGTATATAGATGCATTAATAATATAAGAGATATTGTGATATCCCAACCAAAATCATGTCCACCGTGGAGAAATCTTCAACTTCACCTACAACTAGCAACGCTATAAGAGGGCTGAGCAAGGCGGTAACATAGCCAATCAATGGTTTGCATAGGAAAGGTGTCAAAGGTTAGAGGTTCATGGCAATTTGGGATGGCTTGATAAACAGGTTATAGGTAGCGCAGCATAGCGATAGAACGAAGCAACTGGCATAGCAATGATAGTAGTGAGATCCAGGGTAGCGGTCATCTTGCCTGAAATCCCGCAAGGAAGAAGAACGAGTCCATGAAGAAGACGAACGGATGAAGCCGAACCAACCATAGACGAATGAATCCTCACGATCGCAACGAAACAGGAACTAACAAGAAGAAGCACACAAAATGGTAAACACACCAACATGAACAAGGCATGATGCACAACAAGCATGATGCATGACAATGCTACATGAAGCTACTCATGGCAAGAGATGATGCAAACAAGAGCAACACATCAAGACAAGTTTAAATGAGGCCGGGAACAACATATAACAATTCCGGTAAGTCCTGATATGCATATTTCGAAATTGGTCCAGATCTGAATAAACCTTATATTCAAGTTGTTAAACAGCAAGTTAAGATGCACAACGATGATCTACACGAGATTCTAGTCAAGTTACATATAAAGTTCATTTAGTTCGGAGCTACGGCCTAGAAGATATGAGCAATACAAGTTAAACATGGCATTGATGCAAAATGCATACAAACATCAAGCAAACATCTCAAAACAAGGATGCAACATGATAATATGAAACTACATGCAAAATCAAGCAAGTTTCATGTAGAGCACACTCAAAACGGAGCAACGGTTCAAACACATACACTCTATACAAGTTATAGCAACAATCTGTCCAAAACAGCAACTAGGCATATTGCAAGCATCAAAACAACAAGCTACAGTACCACAACATAATAACAAAAGGCATGGGCATGATGTACAGGTAAATCATAACAAAACATGAACACTGAGCTAACTCCAGAAATCACTATAACATGCTCAAACACACATGCTAAGATTGCAAGTTATAACAATTTCAGACTTTGCAGAAAATAACATCAAGATGCAATGTTTAGAGCTATCAAACAACATGTTATAGGAACTTATAATGGAAAACAAAGGCATGGCATGAATCTACTAAATGCATAGATCAAATGTCCTTTACTTACCATAAGCCAAAAAGGATGAGAAAATATGATGGCACCCACGTAAACATAGCAAGTTATAATACAGATTCAAACATGGCAGGAACATAATTATGAAGGCATGTAGATGAGCTTGTGCAACTCACTACAGATAATTACATGGCATGGCAAGGCACCCAACAGTAAGAAGGCATATTTGTGAAGCTAAGCATGGCAAGAGAAAGGTCATAGGATGCATGGAACACTAGGAACAATCATGGTAACAACTGAACTTAATGTTAACAGGCTGACAGCAACATTATGAAGCAACTTTGGAGCAAGATATGAACAATCTACAGCAAGCTATAAGTGCAACCAGGGGAATGTATGGTTAGAGGATGACATGTAGATCAAAACATGTTTATAGAACATCTCCAGATTATGCATAGATTGATTAGTAGCAACATGTTTATATAGCATCACGAAATAATAGATTCAGCCTAGCAAAACAGCAACATCATGTACCCTACTTAACAAGCTCGATTCACTCACCACAAGTCATTGCATGACAAGATAAGCATAGCATCATCAAGAAGGCATGTTTGTGTAACCAACCAAGGCAAGAACAAGTCCATAGCATGCAAGGATCAACTACAACAACCTTGGCCAAATTGAATAACATGTAAACAATCTGCCAGGAAACATTTTGAAGCAAAAGTAGAGCACGAAAATGACATGCTAGACTACTCCATAATTGCAAGAAAGGGCATGAATGGATAGACAATAACCATATGTGCAAAACACCCTTACTGTAGTATCTCAAAATATGCATGGATCTCTCTGTAGCATCAAGTTTACATGGCATCAAAATAACAGCAGAACAGGGACTAAAATCAGCAACATTACGAAGCCTAGTTTGCATGCTTGTGCTAGTCACCACATTGATCACAAAAATACATGGCATACACCACTTTAAGAAGACATAGCATAGATCAAAACACATGTAGACATCAACCTCATAGGATGCACACATCAATCATGGCAAAAATGACAAAAGAGCTCGTTCTGTTAACAGACAGCAGAAAACATCATGAAGCACTCTTACAACGATGATTCAGGCATCTAGATGACCTTAAATGAATATGATGCAATGGAATAAGATGATGTACTCGTCGAGGCGAACAATTTGACATATTACACGCACAAAACGGAGCTACAGATGCGGAGATATGATGGCATGAACATGGCATGAAAATATGCATCGAGAACGTAAAAGTTCTCTGCTGAAGATAAAAGCCTTCCTGGCAATCAGCTTGCCGGAATCCGGCGTCGAGAACGTAAAAGTTCTCTGCCGAAGATAAAAGCCTTCCTGGCAATCAGCTTGCCAGAAGCCGGCATCGAGAACGCCAAAGTTCTCTGCCGAAGAAAAAAGCCTTCCTGGCAATCAGCTTGCCGGAAGCCGGCATCGAGAAGGCCAAAGTTCTCTGCCGAAGACAAAAGCCTTCCTGGCAATCAGCTTGCCGGAAGCCGGCATCGAGAACGTAAAAGTTCTCTGCCGAAGATAAAAGCCTTCCTGGCAATTAGCTTGCCGGAAGCCTACATCGAGAACGTAAAAGTTCTCTGCTGAAGATAAAAGCCTTCCTGGCAATCAGCTTGCCGGAAGCCGGCATCGAGAACGTAAAAGTTCTCTGCCGAAGATAAAAGCCTTCCTGGCAATTAGCTTGCCGGAAGCCGGCATCGAGAACGTCGAAGTTCTCTGCTGCAGATAAGAGCCTTCCCGACAAGCCAGTATCGCCGGGGGCTGTGAGCGCCAAGAATTGTCCATGGAAAACCAGAGTTGCCGAGGGCTGCGCTATCAGATAAGTCTTTCATCCCTCATCATGCATCCTCTTATGGACTGGGGAATGTGAAACCACGTTTCTTCCCAGAAACTGCCGTGCTCCCTCGACTCTAGGCTCTGGGGCTCGTTCTCAGGGCCAAGTTTGGTCGTAGTCATGGCAGCAAAGGGATGAAACGAGGAGACCGCACCCACCTCGTTCCTGCCTCCGTTAAAAGCGTGAGAAAGGTTGAGCGACGTGGGAAGGCGGCAGGGCCTGTTGCCGGGAAATGAAATGTCTGTCCGAGGGATACCAAGGATTTGCTCCTTGGCGTGGGTTTAACTCGCGAGACAAGTAACCCGACAAGCATCCCTTTTCATTAAAAAAAACATCCCACTTAGGTACAGTCCATAGAGGATGAAAAACATGAAAGAGAGGATTACAGATTTTAGATACAGCTAAGGCCCGAAGGCTTACAAATTAAAAAGATAAGATGCCCGTGATCCCTTTCCTGTCCCCCTTTTCAGGAGGCAGGTCAAGGAGGCGAAAAGGGCAAAAGGAGTGCCTAGGCGAGCTACGGGTGCCAGAAGACACCAAGGGAACATCCCGGGGGTCGTCCGAAGGCTGGATGGCGACGGCGACGCTGGAAGCGGGGCTCGAAGACGGGGCGGCAGGACGTCAGCACGCTGTCGAGGGCACCACGCCCTCATACTCCGGCTTGACGGCCTTGTCGCCTGCCCTCTTCCCCTTCCGCAGCCTCCCTACGCCAGCCGCCCAAGGAGACGACCCCGGGGAGTTCAAGAAGCCGGCGACGCGGATGATGGAGTCGCCGGTGCCGCGCAAGGCGGCGCCCGACGCCTAGTCGGACCCGCTACTCCGCCGCCCGCTACCCTCGTCGTCGCTGTCGCTCCCCTCCTCGAGCGAGCGGCCGCCCCGCTCAGCGAATCAAGACACGGGAAGGGCAGGGAGTCGGGGCCAACCCGCTCGAGACGGCCCAGTTTCCCACTCCACCGTCCGTGATCCCAAGCGCATGGGAGCCGCGTGGCGGAGATGCAGAGCTAAGGCGACAGGTGAGGCGGCCTCGCTCCGCCCCGTGAACGCGGGGAGGGGACGTCCCGAAAACCGCGCACCAGCCCCGTCCAGTAAATGCACCACGCCCTCACACCTACCTCCGTTTTAAGAGGAGGGCGTGAATCGTCCCCATCATCGCGGCGTGACGCATGCTCGGGGGGCTTAGCCCCACGCACGCCACCCACGATCTCTCCCACGACACCGCGTTTGACGTGTGCCGTTCTGGGCGTGCGCGGTGGGAGCGGAGTTAGATTCAGCGTGACCTAGGCCGCGCGTGCCCGTGCACTGTTTTGGGCCTGGCTCAACAGCGCTCGGCACCGTGTATGGCCCAGGCCCGGGGCTCCTGTCGGTGTACTAGAGTAGGGGTACCCTATTACCCCGGACTCGTGCACGGGCAATTGCAGCGCCCCGCGGCAAGGCTTGCCGGGTGACCACCAGGCCCCTCCGTGGTTCCCTTGAAGACCATTCAAGAACAAAGTATTCAAATCACGGCCCCGGCAAGAGGAGCTTGCCGGGAAGGCCAACCAAGGCCCCGGCAAGAGGAGCTTGCCGGGAAGAGACGAGACCCCGGCAAGAGGAGCTTGCCGGGAAGGCCATTCAAGGCGTACCAAGAAAGCTTGCCGCGACGCGCCCTGCGTCCCGGCAAGATCCGGCGAGCGACAAGACGACAGCCACGGCAAGGACCTTGCCGCGGGAAAACCTCCACTTCGTGCCCGCGCTCCAGCTCACCTGCTAACGTGTCGCTCTGGGACTCTCCCAAGCACACGTGGCGGGAGGCTGCGCAGCTAGGGGTACGTGGTGGACAGCAGAGATGAAGAGAAGCCCATCGTGGCAAATGGTGGCTCTCCTAACGGTCACCCTTTTGCACTGTTTAGGAGACTCAGACAGGCATTTAATGCCCTTGTCCCCTGCCGTCAGAGTTAGGTAGGGCACACTGTATCCACAGTAGCGGTAGCTGCACCTACCCATCCTTTTCCATTTTTACCCTTCTAGTCTACGTTGCCACCTGTGGGTAACCCCTTAAGAGTATAAAAGGAGGCCCAAGCGCAACGTAGAAAGGGTTCCGCGAGAGGTTCGGAAGTTCAGAGGCTAGGCCAATTCGGCTCGTTCAACACCAGGGACACTCTCTTGCTCAGTTTGGCAGCGTCCATCGCTCCTGAGCAAGAATCCAATATACATAAACAAGCAGCAGTAGGGTTTTACGCATCCGTGCGGCCCGAAGCTGGGTAAAATCGCCCCGCGTGCACTGCCTCGATCCGCTCTTTGTGCGCTCTCCGCCCCCCACCGAACCGAAAAGGGGCCCTGTCCCCATAGGTGTTGGCGGGAATCAGCATCGCCCCCGGCCTCTCTGGCGCACCAGGTAGGGGGCATCGAGATCGTGCGAACCCGATCCGGTGTGCGCGCAAGCTAAATCCTCATCGTCATGGCTCCCAAGGAGCGGGCGAGCAAAAGAACGACGCCGGTGCAGCAACAGAAAAAGCTAAGTCATGCAAAACTTTAGATATTTCCTTTCTATATAAGGTTATCCGCCTCGGAGATCTCGTTCTTTGTACGAAAAACCTGTGCGCGGAGGAATCAACTCGTAGCTAGTCGCGCCCTTACTTTGTTTCGAGTCCGCTCAACAACTTAAGTGAGCTGCTAGCACCCTTACTTTGTTTCGAGTCCGCTCAACAACTTAAGCGAGCTGCAACTAGTTGCGACAAGATTACTTGTCGGTAGCGACCCCGCCAGCAGGCTGCTGAAGTTCCGCACTCGGAGCTCGCGGCAAGGGTGCCTGCACCGGCAAGTTTCCCTAGAAAGCGTAGGGTGGACGTACAAAGAGGGGTTGAACAGGAAGATAGCATGCGCTATTTATTTGAGATTTCTGCATAGACCTGTATGCCGAGGAGCCTTCTCGGGGATAGTTACGCTCCATGATTGCCTCGAGTCCGCTCGGCAACTTGTGCGGTTGCGCTAGAACCAAGAAGGTAAACCTTTCCGGGAGGCGTTGTTCCCGAATAGCCGCTAAGGGCCCGTTCCCTCAAGCGCTACTGGCTGGATCGTGCGCACCGGAAAGCATTCCAGCAGGCATAGGGAATATGCAGCAAAAGTCGAAATTCGCAAGCAAGTTGAGTGCACTTCGGATGCTAATCACTTGCTATGTTTGAACGCAGTTATGGCCCGGGGGCTGGCAACGCCCTTAGGGCCAATCCTTTCGGCGTCAAGAACGACGAAGTTCTTCGCCATAAGCCTTTCCGGCAACGATCTTGCCGGGAGCTGGTGTCAAGAACAACGAAGTTCCTCGCCATAAGCCTTTCCGGCAATGATCTTGCCGGGAGCCGGTGTCAAGAACAACGAAGTTCTTCGCCAAAAGCCTTCCTGGCAATTAGCTTGCCGGAAGCCGGCATCGAGAACGTAAAAGTTCTCTGCCGAAGATAAAAGCCTTCCTGGCAATCAGCTTGCCGGAAGCCGGCATCGAGAACGCCAAAGTTCTCTGCCGAAGATAAAAGCCTTCCTGGCAATCAGCTTGCCGGAAGCCGGCATCGAGAACGTAAAAGTTCTCTGCTGAAGATAAAAGCCTTCCTGGCAATCAGTGTCACACCCTAGCTAGTTCATGCATTAGAGTGTTGCATCACATTTACTCTTTCATCAGAAACCTGAAATGGGGATGACAGAACCCCCAGCCCCCCCTCTGAAACCAACTAGGGTTTACTAAAAACTTTTTCAATGAACCTGAAATGCCCTTCTAAAATGCCCATCATTTTTGTCTGGGTTCAGAACCTCTGCCAAAAGTGATGCACATTTTCCTAGGCCATCTTAGGGTTTGTGAATTAAATCATAAATATTTGAATTTGGGCATTTAAAATTATATAAAATATTTAAATGCTCAAATATCTCCAAACTAAAATGTTTCATGTTGGAAATAATCCAACTATGGACCAGGAGTAGTTTGGTGATTTTAGGAGTTGCCTAAGTATTTTTTATTAATTCAACAAAGTTGCAGAAGTATTAAAAAACAGAAAACAGAGAAAAATAGAAAAGCTTACCTGGCGCCAGCACCCGGCCCACCTGCCGGCCCAGCCCAGCGCCGCTCCAGCGAGCTGCTTGCCGGCCAGGCAGGCAGGCAGGTGCCCGACGGCGACCGCAGTGCGCGCCACGTACCTGCTCGCCGCCTTGCCGCTCCCCTCGCCCGGTGACGTCGTGGATCGCCCTCCCTCTCTCCCCCGAACCCCCCAGACACCCCCTCTCCTCTCCAGCTCCTCCCCCTCGCACTCCCCCGCCATGACCGACGCCACCACCGCCGTGCCTACGTCGTAGCCATGCTCCCCGCCGCCCGTGTGTCCTCTCGTCGTGTCCAGCAGCTCCGCCGCTGTCCACTTCATCGAGCAAGCCGAGCCCCGAGCGCTCGCAACGCCCGAGTCCACCGCAATGACCTCGCCCGAACCGCCGTCGCCGGAGATCCCCTTGAACGCCGTCGTCGCTCCGGTCCGTCCCCGGCCGCACCAAGGGCTTCGTCGACCTCCCCGTGAGCTTAGCCATCTTCCCCTCTCTTCTTTTCTTGCTCCCGAGCCGTGTAGCGACCTCTCGGAGCTCAACCGCACCCACCACCGTGGAGCTCGTCGCTGACGTGCTCCCGGTCACCCTCCGACCACTCCACGGTGTCCATCATGCTCACCGCGTCACGTAGCACCTAACTAGCTACTCCCCGCACCTCACCGACCCCCCTAGCGACAAGTTCGACTTCGGCCGAACTCCGGTGGCCGCCAAAGTCGTCGCCGGCGCCAACTCCGGCCACCCCAACCCCAACGGACTCCACCAAGAGCTGCGGCTCGACCTCAGCTCCTCTCCGGTGGCCTCCGCGGCTTGTTTGGTTGCTGGAACGGCAAAAATCACTTCCGCCGCCGCGTCGGGCTCGCCGGCGGCTAAACGCCGGTGCAGCCGACCCGGGTTTGACCACGGGTGGGCCCTGGTTGACTCCCCTGAGTCAATGACAGGTGGGGCCCAGCCCTGTTAACTAATTAGGATTAGTTTAAATTAATTTTAGTTTAATTAATCACACTGACACGCGGGACCCACTGTCAGGTTTGACCCAAACGTGTCCCGTTGACCTGCTGATGTCACACTGACGTCAGGCTGACGCAGTAATTGATTTTCTGGATTTAATCTAATATAGGAAATTCCAGAATATAGTTTAAACTTCAAAAATTCATAACTTTTATTCTGTAACCACAAATCAGACAAATTATATATGAAAAATGATCAGAAAAATCCAATCTATCCATCTGTACTATTTTCATGCATGACTAAACAAGTTAACTTGATGTTTAATGCAGAACAAGGAAAAAACACTTTAAAGGGCCATGTATGAGTTTGAAATTTGAATCTTTGATTCAAATTGGTTCAAACCCTTCTGGTCTTAGTTGCATTAGCCCAACACACTCATATTGCCATGTTTCATGCATGCATCATATTGTTGCACATTGTTTGGTGATGGTTGTGTATTGGTGTTCTTTGCGGCAGGTTCTGCCTCCGAGGAGTACCGTGATTACCCTAACGAAGAACCGTATCAGTGCATCGAACCATCAGGCAAGCAACCAACCATTTGATCATATCGATACAATCCCATGTTCTCGCTCCTGCTCTCGTTTACTGCATTAAGACAACGCGTTTCAAACTGCTGTGTGTTACGGTAGTTGAACCCATTTCCTCTGCATGACCTGTCATTGCCACAGTAACTAGATGAAACCCACTAGCATGTGTAGGAGTTGTTTGAGCCATATGTATGTGTTGTTCCTACCTTGCTATGCCTGCTATGCTTAGAGTCGTGTCAGGTCTGGTCCATCTGGGTGATGGACTAGAGTGAAATGATTATGTCGGTAATGAAAGTGGTGTGGTGAACATGATTTGGTAAAGGTATCGATGAGAGGCCATGTAGGAGTACATGGTGGGTTGTTTCATTGAAGCCGACCTTAAGCACTGAGATCTGTATGTG
>NC_057801.1:416503515-416507490 GCF_018294505.1 Triticum aestivum
CCCTGCGCTCGCCGCTGCCGCGAACTGCGGCCCCGGTCAGTCGGCGCCCGGGTCCGGCGCCCTTGGGCTCCGTCCGCCGCACCCGGGTCAGCCTCGACGGGTGCCCACGCCTGTGCCCGTTTCCCGTTACCCGCGCGCCCATTTGGCCCCTAGGGCCAATGACATGGGGGCCCCACCCCCTGAGAACGTTTTATAAAAAAAACATAATAAAATTTAAAACAATTAATTAATTAATTAATTAATTGAAGAATTAATTAACTTAATTAATTTTGATTAATTAAACTGAACAACTAATTAAACTAATTAACATGTTTAATTAGTCTTAGTCAATGACATGCGGGACTCACACGTCAGTTGACCAGTCAACACCTCTGTTGACTGCTGACGTCATGATGACGTCAGCAAACACTGTTCTGGATAATGTTGTTTTAAAATAATTAAGTAAATCTTAAAAATGATTTAAATCTTTTAAAATTAATAAAAAATAAACCGTAGCTCAGATGAAAATACTTTCTACATGAAAGTTGCTCAGAACGACGAGACGAATCCGGATATGCAGCCCGTTCGTCCGGCACACACCCCTAGCCTACCGAACACACAACTTTCCCCCTTCGGTACCTCTGCCCGAAAACGCGAAACACCGGGGATACTTTCCCGGATGTTCCCCCCCTTCACAAGTATCACCTGTCCCTGCGTTAGATCACCCCTGGCACCGCGTATTGCCTTGTTACATTTTGTGATGCTTTGTTTGCTGTGTATTCATTATTTCTTCCCCCTCTTCTCTCCGGTAGACTACGAGACCGATGCTGCTGCTGCCCAGTTCGACTACAGAGTTGACGACCACTCCTTCTTGCCCGAGCAACCAGGCAAGCCCCCCCTTTGATCACCAGATATCGCCTATTCTCCTCTGTACTGCTTGCATTAGAGTAGTGTAGCATGCTACTGCTTTCCGTTAATCCTATTCTGATGCATAGCCTGTCATTGTTGCTACAATCATTGATACCTTACCCGCAGTCCTAAATGCTTAGTATAGGATGCTAGTTTATCATCATTGGCCCTACATTCTTGTCAGTCTGCCTTGCTATACTATTGGGCCGTGATCACTCGGGAGGTGATCATGGGTATATACTATACATACATACATACTATACAGATGGTGACTAAAGTCGGGTCAGCTCGTTGAGTACCCGCAAATGATTCCGATGTGGGGGCTGGAAGGACAGGTGGCTCCATCCCGGTAGAGGTGGGCCTGGGTTCCCGACGGCCCCCGACTGTTACTTTGTGGCGGAGCGACAGGGCAGGTTGAGACCACCTAGGCGAGAGGTGGGCCTGGCCCTGGTCGACGTTCGCGGTTGCTTCATAATAACACGCTTAACAAGATCTTGGTATTTGATCTGAGTCTGGCCACTGGCCTATACGCACTAACCAACTATGCGGGAACAGTTATGGGCACTCGACATCGTGGTATCAGCCGAAGCCTTCTTGACGTCAGCGACGGAGCGGCACACGTCGGATTAGACTAGAACGCCTACTCTTGTATAAGGGAGGCTAGGTCTGCTTCTGGCCGCCCTCGCAACGTGCAGGTGTGCAATGGGCGATGGGCCCAGACCCCTGCACACATAGGAGTTAGACCGGCGTGCTGACCTCTCTATTGTTCCTAGGTGGGGCTGCGACGTGTTGATCTTCCGAGGCCGGGCATGACCCAGGAAAGTGTGTCTGGCCAAATGGGATCGAGCGTGTTGGGTTATGTGGTGCACCCCTGCAGGGAAGTTAATCTATTCGAATAGCCGTGATCTTCGGTAACAGGACGACTTGGAGTTGTACCTTGACCTTATGACAACTAGAACCGGATACATAATAAAACACACCCTTTCAAGTGCCAGATACAACCCGGTGATCGCTTTTCCACAGGGCGACGAGGGGAGGATCGCCGGGTAGGATTATGCTATGCGATGCTACTGGAGATGCTACTTGGAGGACTTCAGTCTACTCTCTTCTACATGCTGCAAGACGGAGGCTGCCAGAAGCGTAGTCTTCGACGGGATTAGCTATCCCCCTCTTATTCTGGCATTCTGCAGTTCAGTCCACTCATATTGCCTCCTTACACATATACCCATGCAAATGTAGTGTAGCTCCTTGCTTGCGAGTACTTTGGATGAGTACTCACGGTTGCTTTTCTCCCTCTTTTCCCCTTTTCCCTTCTACCTGGTTGTCGCAACCAGATGCTGAAGCCCTGGAGCCAGACGCCACCGTCGACGATGACTCCTACTACACAGGAGGTGCCTACTATTACGTGCAGGCTGCTGACGACGACCATGAGTAGTTTAGGAGGATCCCAGGCAGGAGGCCTGCGCCTCTTTCGATCTGTATCCCAGTTTGTGTTAGCCTTCTTAAGGCAAACTTGTTTACTTATGTCTGTACTCAGATATTGTTGCTTCCGCTGACTCGTCTATGATCGAGCATTTGTATTCGAGCCCTTGAGGCCCCTGGCTTGTATTATGATGCTTGTATGACTTATTTATGTTTTAGAGTTGTGTTGTGATATCTTCCCATGAGTCCCTGATCTTGATCGTACACATTTGCGTGCATGATTAGTGTATGATTGAATCGAGGGCGTCACAGCGAATTTGTCCAATTATCCAGAGAGTGCGGTTTTATAGAAAAACCCTCATACTTCATGCATTTAATAACTCATGAACCATGCATCGGATTAAAATGATTTAAACATGTAAAATGCTTAGAATTTTTTGTAGATTAATAATATGCCACTTTCATCCATGTTTAAAATGTTTAAAATGATGTTTGTTTAAATTTGCTCAATGACATGTTAAAATGATTTATTTCATAACTATTTAACCTTAGCTCCGAATTTAATAAACTTTATATGTAAATGGGGTGTAAAAATGCATAGATTAACATGGTGGTATTACTTTGCATCTTTAACAACTCTAAAATTGTGTATAGGGCAGAACAGTACCGAATTCATAAATATGCATATGAGGTTTTTCCGGAATTGTTGTTTGTTGTTCCGGCCTTATTTAAACTTGCCTAAATAGTTAGTTTACTTATGCTTCACCTCTTGCCATGTTTGACAACATTTAATATTGTTGAGTAGCTTATAACGAGATCAAACTAAATAATTGCATGTGGTGTTTTGTCAATATGCAACTCTTTGCATATTGAGCCCCACTTAACTTGTAGTATTGTTTGTTGCACTTTGCCATGCCATGCCTCATTAAATCGGATATGCATCATGCTTGTTGTGCATCATGTCTTGTTCATGTGTGGTGTGTTTACCATGTTGTGTGCTTCTTCTCAATAGTTCCTGTTTCGTTGCGATCGTGAGGATTCATTCGTCTACGCTTGGTTCGTCTTCGTGGCTTCATCTTCTTCATGGACTCGTTCTCCTTCCTTGCGGGATTTCTGGCAAGATGACCGCTACCCTGGATCTCACTACTATCATTGCTATGCTAGTTGCTTCGTTCTATTGCTATGCTGCGCTACCTATCACTTGTTTACCATGCCTCCCATATTGCCATGTCAGCCTCTAACCTTTTCACTCTTCCTAGCAAACCGTTGCTTGGCTATGTTACCGCTTTGCTCAGCCCCTCTTATAGCGTTGCTAGTTGCAGGTGAAGTTGAAGATTGCTCCATGGTGGACAGGGTTATGTTGGGATATCACAATATCTCTTGTTTAATTAATGCATCTATATACTTGGTAAAGGGTGGAAGACTCGGCCTTATACCTGGTGTTTTGTTCCACTCTTGCCGCCCTAGTTTCCGTCATACCGGTGTTATGTTCCCGGATTTTGCGTTCCTTACGCGGTTGGGTGATTTATGGGACCCCATTGACAGTTTGCTTTGAATAAAACTCCTCCAGCAAGGCCCAACCTTGGTTTTACCATTTGCCTCACCTACCCCTTTTTCCCTTGGGTTTCCGGAGCCCGAGGGTCATCTTTATTTTAGCCCCCCCCC